>NW_027040202.1:0-32500 GCF_034236695.1 Oncorhynchus nerka | reverse complement strand
AATGAATGTATACTGAGGTTGAAGTTCTGACTAGTGATTATTTACCCGGGGTTCAATACCTGCCTTTGAGGCGCCTGAAAATAATATTCAAAAGTTGATCCTTGGACAGAGGTTTAAACACTAAAGTTACCGTCCATCTAGTGAAGAGAGGAGAACCTGACAGAGGTAGCCAGCATCCGTCATGCAGACAGCCGGATGATGTACCTGCCTCAGACCACTAGAACAGCTGATTAATCTAACACCTGCCTCAGACCACTAGAACAGCTGATTAATCTAACACCTGCCTCAGACCACTAGAACAGCTGAGTAACCTACCACCTGCCTCAGACCACTAGAACAGCTGAGTAATCTAACACCTGCCTCAGACCCCTAGAACAGCTGAGGAAGCTAACACCTGCCTCAGACCGCTAGAACAGCTGATTAATCTAACACCTGCCTCAGACCACTAGAACAGCTGATTAATCTACCACCTGCCTCAGACCACTAGAACAGCTGATTAATCTAACACCTGCCTCAGACCACTAGAACAGCTGATTAATCTAACACCTGCCTCAGACCACTAGAACAGCTGAGTAACCTACCACCTGCCTCAGACCACTAGAACAGCTGAGTAATCTAACACCTGCCTCAGACCCCTAGAACAGCTGAGGAAGCTAACACCTGCCTCAGACCCTAGAACAGCTGAGGAAGCTAACACCTGCCTCAGACCGCTAGAACAGCTGATTAATCTAACACCTGCCTCAGACCACTAGAACAGCTGAGTAATCTAACACCTGCCTCAGACCACTAGAACAGCTGAGTAATCTAACACCTGCCTCAGACCACTAGAACAGCTGAGTAATCTAACACCTGCCTCAGACCACTAGAACAGCTGAGTAATCTACCACCTGCCTCAGACCACTAGAACAGCTGAGTAATCTAACACCTGCCTCAGACCACTAGAACAGCTGAGTAATCTAACACCTGTCTCAGACCACTAAAACAGCTGAGTAATCTAACACCTGCCTCATACCACTAGAACAGCTGAGTGATCTAACACCTCAGACCACTAGAACAGCTGAGTAATCTAACACCTGCCTCAGACCACTAGAACAGCTGAGTAATCTACCACCTGCCTCAGACCACTAGAACAGCTGAGTAATCTAACACCTGCCTCAGACCACTAGAACAGCTGAGTAATCTAACACCTGTCTCAGACCACTAGAACAGCTGAGTAATCTAACACCTGCCTCATACCACTAGAACAGCTGAGTGATCTAACACCTCAGACCACTAGAACAGCTGAGTAATCTAACACCTGCCTCAGACCACTAGAACAGCTGAGTAATCTAACACCTGTCTCAGACCACTAGAACAGCTGAGTAATCTAACACCTGCCTCATACCACTAGAACAGCTGAGTGATCTAACACCTCAGACCACTAGAACAGCTGAGTAATCTAACACCTGCCTCAGACCACTAGAACATCTGAGTAATCTAACACCTGTCTCAGACCACTAGAACATCTGAGTGAGTCATTAAATTATTTATTGCCCTTCCGCATGACTTTATACACAGAAGATCTCTGCTAAACACAGAATCACATGGTTTATCAGTCTCTCTGTGACCACAGATGAATTCAGAAGAAAGTTGACACAAACACAAAGTTGCCAATGTCTTTGTAATTGATTCAAACAAGGGACTTAAACAAATTAGCTGCAAATGAAAACCGAGATGACTGCATTAAAACATAAACAGTAGGCTTCAGGCCTATTTCAATCATATTGATCAATATATTGAGTTCTATTTTGCTTCTTGTAGGCTGCTGTCTGTAATTTGTCTGAATATATTTAATGATGTGTATCCTAACATGAACACAATGTTGTGCCAAATCTGGGATTTAGTGCATTTTTATTGGGTAAGAATTAGAATAAGCCTCCACAATCTTTGAAACTATAGGTGATTATAGAAGCTGATCTGTGGTCGGTATTGTGACATATTATAATGTCAAGGAAATATTTTAATGTAGAAAACTGATCTGAGAACAGATCCCCCTTTCATTCCATCCTATCAGTATTGATAAATGCTTCACCAGACCTGATACCTTGTTGTGCTGCTGATCCTGTTTGTACTGGTCTGACTGAGGATGTGGAACCTGTTCACCAGACGTGCTACGTTGCCCTTGTACCTTGGAAATAGGAACACAAAATAAATATAATGAGACTATAAGGAGAACCAGTACTGAGTCAATGTGCAGGGTACCAGGTAGTTGAGGTAATAATGAGACTATAAGGAGTACCAGTACTGAGTCAATGTGCAGGGTACCAGGTAGTTGAGGTAATAATGAGACTATAAGGAGAACCAGTACTGAGTCAATGTGCAGGGTACCAGGTAGTTGAGGTAATAATGAGACTATAAGGTGTACCAGTACTGAGTCAATGTGCAGGGTACCAGGTAGTTGAGGTAATAATGAGACTATAAGGAGAACCAGTACTGAGTCAATGTGCAGGGGTACCAGGTAGTTGAGGTAATAATGAGACTATAAGGAGTACCAGTACTGAGTCAATGTGCAGGGTAACAGGTAGTTGAGGTAATAATGAGACTATAAGGAGTACCAGTACTGAGTCAATGTGCAGGGTACCAGGTAGTTGAGGTAATAATGAGGCTATAAGGAGTACCAGTACTGAGTCAATGTGCAGGGTACCAGGTAGTTCAGGTAATAATGAGACTATAAGGAGTATCAGTACTGAGTCAATGTGCAGGGTACCAGGTAGTTGAGGTAATAATGAGCATATAATTGAGGTAATATGTACATGTAGGTAAAAGTGACTAGGCAATAAGGATAGAGATTACATCTCCTCATCTAGGGACTGTACACACACACACACACAGTGAGGGAATGTTGTGTTTGTTTAATATTGTTTTAGGACCATGAAAATGGACAAAATGGAAAACGCTATGTATCACTTTTTTAGAAAAGTTGGTGAATTCGATTTTATTGCTTACAGAAATTATCAAATGAATTGTGTTTTTTCAAATCATGGCTTGTTCAATCCAGACATGTATTTGTATTTGTTTAATAATCAATCAGAGAGACAAATGTTTTTTGTTGCAAAATGCTATATATCTGTCTCGCTCTCAAATGTGACCGACCGGCTCAATTTGGTAATGAACTAAATGTATGGTGTTTTTGGTGATGTTTAATTGTTTGCTCTAAGTGGTTATTTTAATTAATAGATGGCAGCATAAGACCACAAATTATATTTTAGAAGATTAGTTTAGTTTTCTCCCTGGATACACCACCAGTCCCCTCACAGGAAAACTCCTGTGTGCTTCTTCCTGTCCCAATCACATTTTATTGATTGTTAGGTTTAGGGTTTTGAAGTAAAAAAAAAACAGTATTAACTGATAATAATAGTAATAGTAATTTAATAAAGATATACCCATCTAAAATCTATTAACTGATAAAAATAATAATTTAATAAAGATACACCCATCTAAAATCTATTAACTGTAAATCTGAGAAGAGTAATATTGAAGGTACCCATAAGCAACCATTCTGATGAAAAAACAAATGTGATGCATTTTGGAAATAAACTGTTAATGATTATTTCAAAAAACTATCATCTCACCTCTTAGATGTGGTGTCATGTTCCCCAGAGAGACTAATTTCAGAGTCAGGGCCCCCCTCCTCTCTCTCCCTAGAGAGACTCATTTTAGAGGCAGGGCCCCCCTCCTCTCTCTCCCCAGAGAGACTCATTTTAGAGGCAGGGCCCCCCTCCTCTCTCTCCCCAGAGAGACTCATTTTAGAGGCAGGGCCCCCCTCCTCTCTCTCCCCAGAGAGACTCATTTTAGAGCACTGACCCCTAAACAGAGACCCAAAATGTTGGTTGTGGTTAACACAGTAATTATTGAATGTCAATTGTTATCATTTATTCATTATCTCTTATAAAACATTTATTAACAGACACAGAAACAATCAGATGATTTAATGCATCACATGAAAACGTAGTTGTGACATTTCATCTCCATGGTAACTGTCAATAATAATAATAAGTCACTGTTTGTTAAGGTAGTTATAGACAGTACAGCAACAATAATAATAATAATAATAATAATAATAATAATAAGTCACTGTTTGTTAAGGTAGTTATAGACAGTACAGCAACAATAATAATAATAAGTCACTGTTTGTTAAGGTAGTTATAGACAGTACAGCAACAATAATAATAATAATAAGTCACTGTTTGTTAAGGTAGTTATAGACAGTACAGCAACAATAATAATAATAATAAGTCACTGTTTGTTAAGGTAGTTCTAGACAGTACAACAACAATAATAATAATAAGTCACTGTTTGTTAAGGTAGTTATAGACAGTACAGCAACAATAATAATAATAATAATAAGTCACTGTTTGTTAAGGTAGTTATAGACAGTACAGCAACAATAATAATAATAATAATAATAATAATAATAAGTCACTGTTTGTTAAGGTAGTTATAGACAGTACAGCAACAATAACAATAATAATAATAATAATAAGTCACTGTTTGTTAAGGTAGTTATAGACAGTACAACAACAATAATAATAATAATAATAATAAGTCACTGTTTGTTAAGGTAGTTATAGACAGTACAGCAACAATAACAATAATAATAATAAGTCACTGTTTGTTAAGGTAGTTATAGACAGTACAACAACAATAATAATAATAATAATAATAATAATAATAATAATAATAATAAGTCACTGTTTGTTAAGGTAGTTATAGACAGAACAGCAACAATAATAATAATAATAATAATAATAGTAATAAGTCACTGTTTGTTAAGGTAGTTATAGACAGAACAGCAACAATAATAATAATAATAATAAGTCACTGTTTGTTAAGGTAGTTATAGACAGTACAGCAACAATAATAATAATAATAGTAATAAGTCACTGTTTGTTAAGGTAGTTATAGACAGTACAGCAACACAAGGCCATGTCTCACACTTATTTTTATTCATTAAAAGTGGCTATTTATTGTCTTTCAGTCTGTTATTTTCTAAACGTATCTGAGAATGTAGACAGAAGGGCTAAAATGGACATGATTGATCTGAGGGGGAAATCTTTGATCCATTCAGAAAGGTTTTTTGCAACAAGTAAGACATTTTATATTATGTAAAGTAGGCTAGGTTATAATGTATAGTAGCAGTTTGTTAGTGATATGCAGATTGAGGTCTATAACTCTGCTATAGCCTACATATCATAGATGACCAGCCTAAACCTGTTCAGGTCAGTTCACATAATGTTATAGTCCAACCAGTAGCAGGACAGAGAATGTACTGTATATAACCTACATATCATAGATGACCAGTCTAAACCTGTTCAGATCAGTTCACAGAGACCATCAGGTTTGTCAGCATGATAAGTGATCATAACTCCAACCTACTCTGACTATTGAATGTCTGACATCGACTAACCTTATAATAGTGTGTAGAAAGCCAAGACCAACGAGGAAATTTCCACATGAGGAAATCACATAACTTACAGTCACTGGTGCAGCCGTCTGTTTTCTTACAGATGAAGTAGCTTTCATAGACAACTCATTCAACCAGCCTAAACAATAGTAAATAAAAGATGTCAAATCGTCAAAGGAGAACACATGAAAGACAGGTGTTTTGCTACAGATGTAGGATCTTAATTTGAGACAGTTTACTACAGCAGAACAATTATGTGGATTATAATTAACATTTTAAAGTGGAAAGTGGAAATGACAAACTTCAGAAGCCTTTTAAAACATCAAATACACTACAAGTTTTAGTTTTCCTGCAACAGGGTGATCAAATTCAGATCCTACATCTGTACAGAGATGAGGTCTTTATCTGAAAAAGGAAGTTTGAGTTATTAGCAATGAAGTTGCAACTGTCAGCTGCTGTAAACCTCTGTGATTGGATGTTATAGACCCCAATCTGAACAGTTTCTTCCCCGTGGTTATAGCCTTTACCTCTATGCTCAGACTACCTAATTCAGCACCATCACTACACTATAGAGGAACTATGGTACAATTACATTATCATATGAAATGTAGAGAGTCACTACACTATAGAGGAACTATGATACAATTACATTATCATATGAAATATAGAGGATCTCTACACTATAGAGGACCTATGATACAATTACATTATCATATGAAATGTAGAGGAACTATGATACAATTACATTATCATATGAAATGTAGAGGAACTATGATATAATTACATTATCATATGAAATGTAGAGGGTCACTACACTATAGAGGAACTATGATACAATTACATTATCATATGAAATATAGAGGACCTATGATACAATTACATTATCATATGAAATATAGAGGACCTATGATACAATTACATCATCACATGAAATGTTAAATGTAGAACTATAATATATGAATGTTGATATATTGAATTTGACTTGACCACGTCCAGTCAGCTCCATGTTGTATGATTAAACTGACACCAACCTGTCTCAGTAGAAGTAGACTGTTAGGAGTGTTTTACTGTCATTCACTATACTAACATTACACCAGACATTTAATGTATCTACTGTTAGGAGTGTTTTACTTTCATTCACTATACTAACATTACACCATACATTTAATGTCTCTACACAATTTACAATAATCCTTGGCAGGATTCTCACCTTGTAGCCTGAATTCACAACCAGAACATGTCAAGTCATTGAGATATTTTCTGTTCTGTTCTGTATATTCTGATGGATGAGGCCTGAGCTGGAATGTGAAGCTAACTGAAGCTGGCTAACTTTAGAAAACCAGTATATCTAGCTAGTATCATAGTTTACCCCTCAGGCTACAATCAGGTTTCAGCATCAGGCAGGTATCAACATGCCGAGTCGTAGGCAACAACCTGGGTTGTATTCATTAGTTTACTCCACAGCCAACAGTATTAAAATGTTGCATAAACAGTTTACTCTAAACGCTGTACAACGTGACCTAAACGGTTTATGTTGCCAAACGTTTTGCTACGATGGGCACTAATGAACACACACAACCTGTTTTGAGGAAGTGTAAGTTGTTGTTAGGCTTTCCACAAAATGTAAAAGTCTCTCTTTCACACAAAATACCTTCCTTAGTGTAAAGAGTTAACTGTAGATTAGAAATGTAAAATGTTTGTTTGTTGCTTGTTGTGTTTTAAGAAGACTATACGATACAGGTGGGCAAAGAAGAAATTCACCTCCCGCATTTAATTTACATCAAATACATTTTAAGGAGAGTAGGACTATTATAACACTATCCACCAAAAATATAATGAACTCTATGAATACACATAACAATATCATCAACTATATGAACACACATAACAATATCATCAACTATATGAACACACATAACAATATCATCAACTATATGAATATACATAACAATATCATCAACTATATGAATACACATAACAATATCATCAACTATATGAATACACACAACAATATCATCAACTATATGAATACACATAACAATCGTCGTCTTACCTTTTATCTCTCAATAGAAACAGAGTCTGAATGATCATCAGGTCGTCAAAAGTTACTTTCATTTGCTCTGCTCATTTACATATCAGGTTCTGCCTGTTCTCTCTCCCTCCCTCTCTCTTTATAGCTCTTACAATGTGTATTGGCATACATTCTACAACTGTCTGGAACTCTATTCTTCTGTCTCTCTCCATCACATCCTATTCCTCTGTTGCTGTCTCTGTGTCTTGTCTGGTGTCACTCTCCATCATATCATAGTCTGTTGCTGTCTCTGTGTCTTGTCTGGTGTCTCTCTCCATCATATCCTATTCCTCTGTTGCTGTCTCTGTGTCTTGTCTGGTGTCTCTCTCCATCATATCCTATTCTTCTGTTGCTGTCTCTGTGTCTTGTCTGGTGTCTCTCCATCACATCCTATTCTTCTGTTGCTGTCTCTGTGTCTTGTCTGGTGTCTCTCTCCATCATATCCTATTCTTCTGTTGCTGTCTCTGTGTCTTGTCTGTGTCTCTCTCCATCACCAGAAATTGTTGTCATTTAGCCTCCTACAATACAACATTCACAACATGACAACACAACTACATAACACCATTAAATACAGTTGAGGGTTACTACAATACAACATGACAACACAACTACATAACACCATTAAATACAGTTGAGGGTTACTACAATACAACATGACAACACAACTACATAACACCATTAAATACAGTTGAGGGTTACTACAATACAACATGACAACACAACTACATAACACCATTAAATACAGTTGAGGGTTACTACAATACAACATGACAACATGACAACACAACTACATAACACCATTAAATACAGTTGGAATGTAGTTAGATCTCAAACTGTTTCCATCAAACAGAAAACAACAATAAATCTGGATCAACACATTTAGATTTCTAGATGCTGTACTTTGCTGTTTCATTACCCAGACAGCTGTTTAAGGTCAGACCAAGGCAGAGTGTAGTATCAGTACTTAGGGGTCATAGTTCAGATCAGTGGTCATGGTTAATATGCATGGACTAGAAAACAAACTTTAAAGCCATTTTTTCTCAGATTCCCTGTTTGTGTAGATGCTGTTTGTCTTTGTAGGACAGTAGTTCAGTTGGCTGTTTGTCTTTGTAGGACAGTAGTTCAGGTGGATGTTTGTGTAGATGCTGTTTGTCTTTTTAGGACAGTAGTTCAAGTGGCTGTTTGTGTAGATGCTGTTTGTCTTTGTAGGACAGTAGTTCAGGTGGCTGTTTGTGTAGATGCTGTTTGTCTTTGTAGGACAGTAGTTCAGGTGGCTGTTTGTGTAGATGCTGTTTGTCTTTTTAGGACAGTAGTTCAAGTGGCTGTTTGTGTAGATGCTGTTTGTCTTTTTAGGACAGTAGTTCAGGTGGCTGTTTGTGTAGATGCTGTTTGTCTTTTTAGGACAGTAGTTCAGGTGGCTGTTTGTGTAGATGCTGTTTGTCTCTGTAGGACAGTAGTTCAGGTGCCTGTTTGTGTAGATGCTGTTTGTCTCTGTAGGACAGTAGTTCAGGTGGCTGTTTGTGTAGATGCTGTTTGTCTTTGTAGGACATTAGTTCAGGTGGCTGTTTGTGTAGATGCTGTTTGTCTTTGTAGGACAGTAGTTCAGGTGGCTGTTTGTCTCTGTAGGACAGTAGTTCAGGTGGCTGTTTGTCTCTGTAGGACAGTAGTTCAGGTGGCTGTTTGTGTAGATGCTGTTTGTCTCTGTAGGACAGTAGTTCAGGTGGCTGTTTGTGTAGATGCTGTTTGTCTCTGTAGGACAGTAGTTCAGGTGGCTGTTTGTCTCTGTAGGACAGTAGTTCAGGTGGCTGTTTGTGTAGATGCTGTTTGTCTCTGTAGGACAGTAGTTCAGGTGGCTGTTTGTCTCTGTAGGACAGTAGTTCAGGTGGCTGTTTGTGGAGATGCTGTTTGACTTTGTAGGACAGTAGTTCAGGTGGCTGTTTGTCTCTGTAGGACAGTAGTTCAGGTGGCTGTTTGTGTAGATGCTGTTTGTCTTTGTAGGACAGTAGTTCAGGTGGCTGTTTGTGTAGATGCTGTTTGTCTTTGTAGGACAGTAGTTCCGGTGGCTGTTTGTGTAGATGCTGTTTGCCTCTGTAGGACAGTAGTTCAGGTGGCTGTTTGTGGAGATGCTGTTTGTCTTTGTAGGACAGTAGTTCAGGTGGCTGTTTGTCTTTGTAGGACAGTAGTTCAGGTAGCTGTTTGTGTAGATGCTGTTTGCCTCTGTAGGACAGTAGTTTAGGTGGCTGTTTGTGGAGATGCTGTTTGTCTTTGTAGGACAGTAGTTCAGGTAGCTGTTTGTCTCTGTAGGACAGTAGTTCAGGTGGCTGTTTGTCTCTGTAGGACAGTAGTTCAGGTGGCTGTTTGAGTAGATGCTGTTTGTCTTTGTAGCACAGTAGTTCAGGTGGCTGTTTGTGTAGATGCTGTTTGTCTTTGTAGGACAGTAGTTCAGGTGTCTGTTTGTGTAGATGCTGTTTGTCTCTGTAGGACAGTAGTTCAGGTGGCTGTTTGTCTTTGTAGGACAGTAGTTCGGGTGGCTGTTTGTCTTTGTAGGACAGTAGTTCAGGTGGCTGTTTGTCTTTGTAGGACAGTAGTTCAGGTGGCTGTTTGTCTTTGTAGGACAGTAGTTCAGGTGGCTGTTTGTGTAGATTCTGTTTGTCTTTGTAGGACAGTAGTTCAGGTGGCTGTTTGTGTAGATGCTGTTTGTCTCTGTAGGACAGTAGTTCAGGTGGCTGTTTGTGTAGATGCTGTTTGTCTCTGTAGGACAGTAGTTCAGGTGGCTGTTTGTGTAGATGCTGTTTGTCTTTGTAGGACAGTAGTTCAGGTGGCTGTTTGTGTAGATGCTGTTTGTCTTTGTAGGACAGTAGTTCAGGTGGCTGTTTGTGTAGATGCTGTTTGCCTCTGTAGGACAGTAGTTCAGGTGGCTGTTTGTGGAGATGCTGTTTGTCTTTGTAGGACAGTAGTTCAGGTGGCTGTTTGTCTTTGTAGGACAGTAGTTCAGGTAGCTGTTTGTGTAGATGCTGTTTGCCTCTGTAGGACAGTAGTTTAGGTGGCTGTTTGTGGAGATGCTGTTTGTCTTTGTAGGACAGTAGTTCAGGTAGCTGTTTGTCTCTGTAGGACAGTAGTTCAGGTGGCTGTTTGTCTCTGTAGGACAGTAGTTCAGGTGGCTGTTTGAGTAGATGCTGTTTGTCTTTGTAGCACAGTAGTTCAGGTGGCTGTTTGTGTAGATGCTGTTTGTCTTTGTAGGACAGTAGTTCAGGTGTCTGTTTGTGTAGATGCTGTTTGTCTCTGTAGGACAGTAGTTCAGGTGGCTGTTTGTCTTTGTAGGACAGTAGTTCAGGTGGCTGTTTGTCTTTGTAGGACAGTAGTTCAGGTGGCTGTTTGTCTTTGTAGGACAGTAGTTCAGGTGGCTGTTTGTCTTTGTAGGACAGTAGTTCAGGTGGCTGTTTGTGTAGATTCTGTTTGTCTTTGTAGGACAGTAGTTCAGGTGGCTGTTTGTGTAGATGCTGTTTGTCTCTGTAGGACAGTAGTTCAGGTGGCTGTTTGTGTAGATGCTGTTTGTCTTTGTAGGACAGTAGTTCAGTTGGCTGTTTGTCTTTGTAGGACAGTAGTTCAGGTGGCTGTTTGTGTAGATGCTGTTTGTCTTTGTAGGACAGTAGTTCAGGTGGCTGTTTGTCTTTGTAGGACAGTAGATCAGGTGGCTGTTTGTGTAGATGCTGTTTGTCTTTGTAGGACATTAGTTCAGGTGGCTGTTTGTGTAGATGCTGTTTGTCTTTGTAGGACAGTAGTTCAGGTGGCTGTTTGTCTCTGTAGGACAGTAGTTCAGGTGGCTGTTTGTCTCTGTAGGACAGTAGTTCAGGTGGCTGTTTGTGTAGATGCTGTTTGTCTCTGTAGGACAGTAGTTTAGGTGGCTGTTTGTGTAGATGCTGTTTGTCTCTGTAGGACAGTAGTTCAGGTGGCTGTTTGTCTCTGTAGGACAGTTGTTCAGGTGGCTGTTTGTGGAGATGCTGTTTGTCTTTGTAGGACAGTAGTAGTTCAGGTGGCTGTTTGTCTCTGTTTGTCTTTGGACAGTAGTTCAGGTGGCTGTTTGTGTAGATGCTGTTTGTCTTTGTAGGACAGTAGTTCAGGTGGCTGTTTGTGTAGATGCTGTTTGTCTTTGTAGGACAGTAGTTCCGGTGGCTGTTTGTGTAGATGCTGTTTGCCTCTGTAGGACAGTAGTTCAGGTGGCTGTTTGTGGAGATGCTGTTTGTCTTTGTAGGACAGTAGTTCAGGTGGCTTTTGTCTTTGTAGGACAGTAGTTCAGGTAGCTGTTTGTGTAGATGCTGTTTGCCTCTGTAGGACAGTAGTTTAGGTGGCTGTTTGTGGAGATGCTGTTTGTCTTTGTAGGACAGTAGTTCAGGTAGCTGTTTGTCTCTGTAGGACAGTAGTTCAGGTGGCTGTTTGTCTCTGTAGGACAGTAGTTCAGGTGGCTGTTTGTGTAGATGCTGTTTGTCTTTGTAGCACAGTAGTTCAGGTGGCTGTTTGTGTAGATGATGTTTGTCTTTGTAGGACAGTAGTTCAGGTGTCTGTTTGTGTAGATGCTGTTTGTCTCTGTAGGACAGTAGTTCAGGTGGCTGTTTGTCTTTGTAGGACAGTAGTTCGGGTGGCTGTTTGTCTTTGTAGGACAGTAGCTCAGGTGGCTGTTTGTCTTTGTAGGACAGTAGTTCAGGTGGCTGTTTGTCTTTGTAGGACAGTAGTTCAGGTGGCTGTTTGTCTTTGTAGGACAGTAGTTCAGGTGGCTGTTTGTGTAGATGCTGTTTGTCTTTGTAGGACAGTAGTTCAGGTGGCTGTTTGTAGATGCTGTTTGTCTCTGTAGGACAGTAGTTCAGGTGGCTGTTTGTGTAGATGCTGTTTGTCTCTGTAGGACAGTAGTTCAGGTGGCTGTTTGTGTAGATGCTGTTTGTCTTTGTAGGACAGTAGTTCAGGTGGCTGTTTGTCTCTGTAGGACAGTAGTTCAGGTGGCTGTTTGTGTAGATGCTGTTTGTCTCTGTAGGACAGTAGTTCGGGTGGCTGTTTGTCTTTGTAGGACAGTAGCTCAGGTGGCTGTTTGTCTTTGTAGGACAGTAGTTCAGGTGGCTGTTTGTCTTTGTAGGACAGTAGTTCAGGTGGCTGTTTGTCTTTGTAGGACAGTAGTTCAGGTGGCTGTTTGTGTAGATGCTGTTTGTCTTTGTAGGACAGTAGTTCAGGTGGCTGTTTGTGTAGATGCTGTTTGTCTCTGTAGGACAGTAGTTCAGGTGGCTGTTTGTGTAGATGCTGTTTGTCTCTGTAGGACAGTAGTTCAGGTGGCTGTTTGTGTAGATGCTGTTTGTCTTTGTAGGACAGTAGTTCAGGTGGCTGTTTGTCTCTGTAGGACAGTAGTTCAGGTGGCTGTTTGTGTAGATGCTGTTTGTATCTGTAGGACAGTAGTTCAGGTGGCTGCCCTTGCACTTAGTCTGCCTCCTGTCCCTCCCATCATCATGGTTACACCTTCCTGAAAACAATGACTCCATACTTTGCTGAAACCTGTTCTTCCAGTTCATGTCCTTCAAGACTAGAATGTTCCAATGTGGTTACCCAAAGAGATGACAAGATAGTTCACACATTCCTCCTCCAGGGTTACTGTCAAACAGATATGTGACATTTCTGGTTGGTCCATAACATGAGGATGTTTTTCTGCAGTGAGAATGTAATGCAAGTCAAGGTGTCATTGGATTAATGTCAACAAGGTTTATAACCAACATTGTTAAACTAAATGTTGTAATTGAGAAAGAATTGTAATGTGTTATTGTCACATGCAGTGAAAAGTGTTGTTTTACAGGGTCAACCATAGTAGTACGGTTCCACTAGAGCAAAATAGGGTTAAGTGCCTTGCTTAACGGCACATAGACAGATTTTCACCTTGACGGCTAGGGTATTCAACCAGTGACCTTTCGGTTACTGGCCCAACCCTCTAATCGCAAGCAATCTGACCATACTATACCAGTTCATATTTGTCCCCAACAGTTTGATTATTAGAATGTGATAAAAAAGGAAGCAAATGGTGTGTTTTAGGACCATGTGGACACCTCCTAGTGGTGGGGTTGTTAGGAGTGTTTATCAGACCATGTGGACACCTCCTAGTGGTGGGGTTGTTAGGAGTGTTAATCAGACCATGTGGATACCTCCTAGTGGTCTGGTTGTTAGGAGTGTTTATCAGACCATGTGGATACCTCCTAGTGGTGGGGTTGTTAGGAGTGTTTATCAGACCATGTGGACATCTCCTAGTGGTCTGGTTGTTAGGAGTGTTTATCAGACCATGTGGACACCTCCTAGTGGTCTGGTTGTTAGGAGTGTTTATCAGACCATGTGGACATCTCCTAGTGGTCTGGTTGTTAGGAGTGTTTATCAGACCATGTGGACACCTCCTAGTGGTCTGGTTGTTAGGAGTGTTTTGTCGTGGAAATTTCCTCTATTTACCAAATCATGAGAGCAAACCACACACAAGTCAGAGTTAGTTATCAAAGTCCATCTTTAATTATATGATCTCTATCACAACCCTGTGACTCTCAGATCAATTCAGTGTCAATCAATGAATTCTCTGAGAGCCCCCTCTCATTGCAGCTGAGATCCTTTAATAGCAAAGAACACACATAGTCAGACAGCATAGACATAATAAATCGTTCAGCTTTGTCTCCTTACTCAAACCCCAGAACCATAAACCAATCCTCCATATCAACAGGCATATATCAAATTGTCATTTAGATACAACCAACTCTAAATACAACCAATCCTATCTTGACAAGATCAGAGACACTCTGACTGGCACACAGACATCGTGGAGCCAAGAGATATGTTTACACATGATGATACTTTGACCTCTCCCCTCTCTGCGGTCCAAGCAACTTAGTCTTGACATAGAACAGATACTGCAACCTCGCCACAGTATTATACAAAAATAACATTCTGATGTGATGAGAAGTCATTTACAGACATTTGTTGAATATAAAACATCTTACATATGTTACCAACAAATTCT
Source organism: Oncorhynchus nerka (assembly GCF_034236695.1). NCBI lineage: Eukaryota > Metazoa > Chordata > Actinopteri > Salmoniformes > Salmonidae > Oncorhynchus > Oncorhynchus nerka. The sequence continues at coordinate 17,959 of NW_027040202.1, read as the reverse complement.
GATTCTTCCACGACAACCTCTTCAATCAACCTGATACCACAAAAGTATAAACAATTTAATGGCACAGTTGACCAACCCCCCACTCTCAGGCACTGCATCTTCTGGCGTCTCTTTCGTTTTTCTTCAGATAGCTTTACAGTTCAAAGTGGGCGGCCCATGATAATGTCCCAATTTCAATGTCTCATCTTTACCACTCATGTCTTGTCCATTCGTCAACCAATATACCAGCATCATAAGAAAATGTTAGAACAGATCTTTCTCCGTGATCACTCCAAGTGGACTCTCACAGTATGAGAGGAAAGCAGTTGATAGCTTAGATCTGATACTGTACACCAATTTCTGGCTTGGTTCTTTTCTCTTGGTAGAAGTGGTTTGGAAAGCCTCCTTCAACGCCTTTGTCACTCTTCTTCAGCCAGTTAGAGGGGGTTTTGAGGAACACACACCATTCGGTCCAATTATCTCTTCCATGCATTAAGATACCGTCTGATGTCACTTTTCATGATAACCTCGAAAGAACAGATCAGAACAACAGTTTAGTTCAGTTCATTAACTACATGATAAATTATTACTTTTACCAATTATTCTTAACACACATATCTAAACATATTTCACAGAGAATATCAAAACATTCTATTGAAACTATTCTTTCAAATTGGTTAATACTCCCCATCTCACTGTCAACTCCATCATAGAGCCAAGGATCAAAAAGTTAGACCTATACCCCTCGGGAATAGAACAAAACAAACACAACAATACAATACAATACACTCAACAATACAATACACTCATTCACATATCACTTAAGGTGTATAACTTCAATTCAAACCCTCAAAAAACTGAATCCTCCCCCAAGTTTTACACACATATCTCCGTATGAGAGTAATGTAAAACAAAATTTCAGCTAACCTAATCAAATTAAAATCACTAAACTCAAACTTTTTTATTTATTTAACCCCAATGGTCATAGGAAAATAGACTTAAAGCAGCATATCCTTAGTTAAAAGCAATGCCCTTCACAGTGGTCCAATTTACAAATATGGCTCAGAAACATATTTACCAATTACACAAATTATTTTGAAAGCAGTATTACAAATGACCATACATTTATTATCCAAATGGCTTTCCAATGCGGGTGATCAAGCCACAACGGAAAGTCATCAGAAGGTCATAGGTCATACAAAACCCTTCAAAGCAGTGTTTTTCACTATATAAAACAAATTGTAAACAATAATCAACTAGTTCCAACATTTTTGTATTTCCATGTTCCCAGAACATTCCTTTATCAAAATAATTTGCGTGTGTAATGAAAAGTCAGAAAATAAAAACTCATTAAAATCCCATGTGGTGAGTGCCCCTTTCAATGTGGTAGTTTATGGCCTCAATTTCACTCACTCTCCCCAAGAGTATAGTCCCTGGAAACATTCCAGAGAGAGACAGTGAAACATCCATTTTCCCGGAGAAAACACAAAAACACTTAGTATTCATTACACTACATCGATTCAGAAACTCAAACGTGAAACTATAAACCAAACCTAATGATAATTCCACTGTACCTCAAATCATTAATCAGAAGTTTTAATCAAATCAATGTATATGTATGATACAATGTTTAATTAAGTTAAATCAACTCCCAAAAAACAACTCTTAATCAGCAACCTAATAATTTCAATCTGTTGATATAAATGTAGTAAAAACCCATCCTGATTCTTTAAAACAAATCTAAAATCCTTCAAAAGTTGGCGCTGTCTCATCATCGTAAAAATAAAAATAAACATGTTTTTTTCCCCCACTGATATCCACAAAGGTCAATACTGTTCAGCACATCCATTAATGATCTTCCTTTAGTCTGTACAGGGTCTGAAGTTCCAATGTATGCAGATGATACAGTGATAAATTCATGCAAATAACAGACTACACAAGAACTCACTACTATAATGGTTCAGATGACAAAATTGCTCAGAGACTCATGTTTACATCTCAATAAAATAAAACACAGTCTGCATGTTCCTCAAAAACCAACTACTACTAAAAAGCTCCTGGTGGTATCTGATTTTAAGTGCCAAGGCATCATACTTGATTCCAACCTTTCTTTTAAAAAGCAAATAATAAAGTACCAAATTCAACCTGGCTAATTTCCCAAAACATATGAAATTGTTTTGACTATTGACTATTGTAACAACACTATAATTAAAATCTATGATACTCCCCCACTTAACATACTAGTTTACTAGTTTGGCCCAAGCTTGCTTTTCAACATTCATACCCATTCAGTCTTCTGTCAACAGGCTCTCATACTATTCAATCCAGCAATCATCTTTAATGACCTGACATTGTTCCACATAATGGAAACATACTATAATGTTAGACTACATGAACTTTCCTGCTCAAATTAACTGGTGTTACTTAAACAATCAAACCAAGAATCAATAACCATCAGAATCTATTCTTACGATGTTTTATGATTCAGACATCCAGTCTCCCACAAATCTATGATGCCCACCTAGCGAATCAGCTGCTAGAAAGACAGAAAAAAATGTACCTGAACAACGGTCAAAACAATTAGAGTAAGGTTATTGTATATTCAAACTAATAACGCACATTTTCATTATTCTGCAACAATCTACCTGCCTCCAGCAACTTTCCCTGACAATTAGTAGCCAACATAGCAACTAACTCTCTTCCTTCTTTTTCCCCCAGTTGGGCAAAAATATAACCCCTCTCATTTCAACGTTTTTTCCTTATCTCTATCGTAAGATTAAAACCCCAACTTTATAACTTCCTCTTCTCTTTGCTCTTCACACTTATGAGAATGTATCCTATTTCTTTAAAAATAACACGCAGCGCCAAAATTATAACATGCGTCAGTCAATCTATAAGAATGAAAAACACTTCGGTAACCACTTTCTATTGCCATTCTCTCCCCGCTATTATTCAGAATTTCTTTAACTTAGGTAACTGTCTTCTCTATTGATACAGTAATTTAAATACGACCCAATTCTCAATACATTATTCCAGCAGATAGTTTAGTGAACAGACATAGTCTTGCATCAGAATTCGCTTCGTTATTATTTTAAGTTGAATTAGTCTATCAATTTAACCTAAACAATCTATTGAAAACGTTCAATTTATCTCCTATACAAACACTAGCGACCATAACGTTCCAGGCAAAACATACAAATAGATTATTTACAATCAAAAACTCTGAATTCAGCCAGCGCCATGACTGGGAATGGAACCCCGTGCCTCCCGTGTTTCAGAAGAGAATTCTACCACTGAACCACTAATGCTATTGCGAAGAACTAAGATTCTCCGCATATAAACCCACTTTACAAGTCAAATCAAGACACGTCACTATCGGCAATTCCCAGAAGAATAATAGCCCAATTTTAATAGTACAAACGTTACTCCAGCTATGATTCTCAAATGCTAAATGAATAGATTAGCAATCAAAGAATAAAATCGACAGTTAATGACTAGGAAACAGATATTGCGCCTTTTAATAAAAGTAGATTATGTTTACTTATGCAACGTATTTCAATTACTTTACTACATCACATTAATCACGCAGTGATAATTAGTTTGATGGAAAATCTTAGGCTTTGTACGACATTATAAATTACATCGAGAATCCCTCGAATTCTCTTTAACTTTATGGAAAACAGTTTATTCAATAATTCCCGCAACTTCTCTCATACTGGGAAGAAAAATTATAACATGTTCAGACCTTAAGGGCAGTTTAATTTCAAATGTTTCACCCAGACGGAGATAATCCAATATGCGTTTTATAGTTACCTCGTTAGGGTAAGATAACCAAAAATGAACACACTCTAATCAGTTTCTAGAGCTCAATTTCCCAGATTTTGTAGATTATTTTAATAGTGCTTAAAAACTTCATCTTTATCAAATTATCCATTTAAGATATCAAGTCAAAACCTACGTACGTCTATGAATGGGTGGTTTAAATTGTATCTAATCGTTCTCAGCATTACTTTATCAACTCTCTAGTAATTGATTATACACACATACAATTTATCATAATTTCAAATAATTCACAGAATCCATATTAAACTTAAGAAATCTTAGGTACTCACACAGAACTTTCAGGATCATCCACACAGGATTGGTCTGATTTTCACATAGAACTGGTCAGACGTCCACACAGAACATAAAAAGGTTTGCCCACACAGAGTCAACCTACCCCGCTCACACAGAGCGGTCCGACAACTATTACCTAGTGGTCCCATAACAAAATACTCACACAGAGTAAGCCAGGGCATACCTGGCTAGCACATTTAAAATAATTGGAATTCACCACATCTGAGGGTCACTTAGACAAATCACACAGACGCACAGAATGAGGTCCTTCTTCCAATAGGGCTTCACCAAATTTCGTGTTTCACCAAGAACACACAGTCCCCTTTGGCTCCTCACCCCGACAGACGACCTCACCAAATCCCCACTGTGATCAATTCAGTGTCAGCAAGGCTCTTGGTCACTGGCAACCGGACAGTGCAGAGTATCTTTTGAGTCCACAAAACCCCCAGATTACTCTCCTCTGACTCGGCCCTGCTTACGCCACCAAGGTGCCTTCCTTACAAAGGAATTCACGCTCAGTGTATACGTAACAGGCATAATTAAAAAACTCGACTTCAAATCGAGCCGAGATGTGGTATCCACTCGGCTCGCTTCCTCTTAGATCAAAGGTTGGTCCATCTGCTTCGTTCCCGAAGTGTGGTTCTCCCTGAGATCCCAAGTTTAGGGGATCCCTTGTGCACGATTTATTTACCTAGATCGTAGGAACGGTCACCGAGTGAAGATTCACATCCCCTTCTCGTCGCCAAATGTCGTGGAAATTTCCTCTATTTACCAAATCATGGGAGCAAACCACACACACAAGTCAGAGTTAGTTATCAAAGTCCATCTTTAATTATATGAGCTCTATCGTAACCCTGTGACTCTCAGGCAATTCAGTGTCAATCAATGAATTCTCTGAGAGCCCCCTTCCACATTGCAACTGAGATCCTTTAATAGCAAAGAACACACATAGTCAGACAGCATAGACATAATAAATTGTTCAGCTTTGTCTCCTTACTCAAACCCAGAACCATAAACCAATCCTCCATATCAACAGGCATATATCAAATTGTCATTTAGATACAACCAATTCTAAATACAACCAATCCTGGACAAGCTCACGGGGAGCATAGAATGATTCCAGACACTGCCATCCTCCTCTCCCCGATGGGAAAAGTAGGGAGTGACTGGCACACAGACACAGTGGAGCAAAATATATGTTTACACATGATGACACCTTGACCTCTCCCCTCTCTGCGGCCCAAACAACTTAGTCTTGACATAGAACAGATACTGCAACCTCGCCACAGTATTATACAAAAATAACATTCTGATGAGAAGTAACTTACAAACATATGATGAATATAAAACATCTTACCTATGTTACCAACCAATTCTGATTATTCCCCAACAAATGATAATGAGGCAATCAGTAGAGTAAAAACCCACAACAGTAGTTATGATGAGACAATCAGTAGGTTAAACCCACAACAGTAGTTATAATGAACAGACAATGAGTAGGTTAAACCCACAACAGTAGTTATGATGAGACAATCAGTAGGTTAAATCCACAACAGTAGTTATGATGAGACAATCAGTAGGTTAAACCCACAACAGTAGTTATGATGAACAGACAATCAGTAGGTTAAACCCACAACAGTAGTTATGATGAACAGACAATCAGTAGGTTAAACCCACAACAGTAGTTATGATGAACAGACAATCAGTAGGTTAAACCCACAACAGTAGTTATGATGAACAGACAATCAGTAGGTTAAACCCACAACAGTAGTTATGATGAGACAATCAGTAGGTTAAACCCACAACAGTAGTTATGATAATGAGACAATCAGTAGGTTAAACCCACAACAGTAGTTATGATGAGACAATCAGTAGGTTAAACCCACAACAGTAGTTATGATGAGACAATCAGTAGGTTAAACCCCACAACAGTAGTTATGATGAACAGACAATCAGTAGGTTAAATCCACAACAGTAGTTATGATGAGACAATCAGTAGGTTAAACCCACAACAGTAGTTATGATGAACAGACAATCAGTAGGTTAAATCCACAACAGTAGTTATGATGAACAGACAATCAGTAGGTTAAACCCACAACAGTAGTTATGATGAGACAATCAGTAGGTTAAACCCACAACAGTAGTTATGATGAACAGACAATCAGTAGGTTAAACCCACAACAGTAGTTATGATGAGACAATCAGTAGGTTAAACCCACAACAGTAGTTATGATGAACAGACAATCAGTAGGTTAAACCCACAACAGTAGTTATGATGAACAGACAATCAGTAGGTTAAACCCACAACAGTAGTTATGATGAACAGACAATCAGTAGGTTAAACCCACAACAGTAGTTATGATGAGACAATCAGTAGGTTAAACCCACAACAGTAGTTATGATAATGAGACAATCAGTAGGTTAAACCCACAACAGTAGTTATGATGAGACAATCAGTAGGTTAAACCCACAACAGTAGTTATGATGAGACAATCAGTAGGTTAAACCCCACAACAGTAGTTATGATGAACAGACAATCAGTAGGTTAAATCCACAACAGTAGTTATGATGAGACAATCAGTAGGTTAAACCCACAACAGTAGTTATGATGAACAGACAATCAGTAGGTTAAATCCACAACAGTAGTTATGATGAACAGACAATCAGTAGGTTAAACCCACAACAGTAGTTATGATGAGACAATCAGTAGGTTAAACCCACAACAGTAGTTATGATGAACAGACAATCAGTAGGTTAAACCCACAACAGTAGTTATGATGAGACAATCAGTAGGTTAAACCCACAACAGTAGTTATGATGAGACAATCAGTAGGTTAAACCCACAACAGTAGTTATGATGAGACAATCAGTAGGTTAAATCCACAACAGTAGTTATGATGAGACAATCAGTAGGTTAAACCCACAACAGTAGTTATAATGAACAGACTATCAGTAGGTCAAACCCACAACAGTAGTTATGATGAACAGACAATCAGTAGGTTAAACCCACAACAGTAGTTATGATGAACAGACAATCAGTAGGTTAAACCCACAACAGTAGTTATGATGAGACAATCAGTAGGTTAAACCCACAACAGTAGTTATGATGAGACAATCAGTAGGTTAAACCCACAACAGTCGTTATGATGAGACAATCAGTAGGTTAAACCCACAACAGTAGTTATGATGAGACAATCAGTAGGTTAAACCCACAACAGTAGTTATGATGAGACAATCAGTAGGTTAAACCCACAACAGTAGTTATGATGAGACAATCAGTAGGTTAAACCCACAACAGTAGTTATGATGAGACAATCAGTAGGTTAAACCCACAACAGTAGTTATGATGAGACAATCAGTAGGTTAAACCCACAACAGTAGTTATGATGAGACAATCAGTAGGTTAAACCCACAACAGTAGTTATGATGAACAGACAATCAGTAGGTTAAACCCACAACAGTAGTTATGATGAGACAATCAGTAGGTTAAACCCACAACAGTAATTATTTTATGGTTTCAGTTGCAGCTCTCAATTGTTGTTGTGCTACATATCATATCAAATCAAATCAAATGTTATTTGTCACCGAATTCAACAGGTACCATGAAATACCTTACAGTGAAATGCTGACTAACAAGCTGATTTACCAACCCTTATGCAGTTTTAAGAAAAATACCCCCAAAACAAAAATAAAACTAACAAATAACTAAAGAGCAAAGTAGAAAAACCTGCATATGCAGAAAGGAGCCCAAGGCACCTTGATTACATAGATCACACAGAGGAGAGGTTATGGTTTTCATTAAATGATGTTTTCTAGGTGGAAGGTGAACCCTGTTTATGAGATTATAATGTATCAGCTGGTGATTAGGATTGTTAGATGAACCCACTATGTTCCTGATGAACTCCTCTTCAGCAGCTACTTCCATGGACACAGTGATTTCAATGTCCTTCACCGAGGTCAGATGTCTTTCAGTCAACAGTCTCTTTGGTGTATCTTCACTCTGTAGCCACATTCTAGTCTGTCTCTTATGATGTCATTTAGAACACCATTCAACTCAGTGTTCTGATAGGTTCTTTACTGCAGCAGCAAACATTGGTCCTGATTCTCCCTCTTCCTGATGTGTCCTGTGGAACCTGAACCTTTCAGTATTAACTAGTGGTTCTGGTGAAACATGTCCTTTCAGTATTAACTAGTGGTTCTGGTGAAACAGGTCCTTTCAGTATTAACTAGTGGTTCTGGTGAAACAGGTCCTTTCATTATTAACTAGTGGTTCTGGTGAAACAGGTCATTTCAGCATTAACTAGTGGTTCTGGTGAAACAGGTCCTTTCAGTATTAACTAGTGGTTCTGGTGAAACAGGTCCTTTCAGTATTAACTAGTGGTTCTGGTGAAACAGGTCCTTTCAGCGTTAACTAGTGGTTCTGGTGAAACAGGTCCTTTCAGTATTAACTAGTGGTTCTGGTGAAACATGTCCTTTCAGTATTAACTAGTGGTTCTGGTGAAACAGGTCCTTTCAGTATTAACTAGTGGTTCTGGTGAAACATGTCCTTTCAGTATTAACTAGTGGTTCTGGTGAAACATGTCCTTTCAGTATTAACTAGTGGTTCTGGTGAAACAGGTCCTTTCAGTATTAACTAGTGGTTCTGGTGAAACAGGTCCTTTCAGTATTAACTAGTGGTTCTGGTGAAACATGTCCTTTCAGTATTAACTAGTGGTTCTGGTGAAACAGGTCCTTTCAGTATTAACTAGTGGTTCTGGTGAAACAGGTCCTTTCAGTATTAACTAGTGGTTCTGGTGAAACATGTCCTTTCAGTATTAACTAGTGGTTCTGGTGAAACAGGTCCTTTCAGTATTAACTAGTGGTTCTGGTGAAACAGGTCCTTTCAGTATTAACTAGTGGTTCTGGTGAAACATGTCCTTTCAGTATTAACTAGTGGTTCTGGTGAAACAGGTCCTTTCAGTATTAACTAGTGGTTCTGGTGAAACAGGTCCTTTCAGTATTAACTAGTGGTTCTGGTGAAACAGGGTTCCCTTTCAGCATTAACTAGTGGTTCTGGTGAAACAGGTCCTTTCAGTATTAACTAGTGGTTCTGGTGAAACATGTCCTTTCAGTATTAACTAGTGGTTCTGGTGAAACAGGTCCTTTCAGTATTAACTAGTGGTTCTGGTGAAACAGGTCCTTTCAGTATTAACTAGTGGTTCTGGTGAAACAGGTCCTTTCAGTATTAACTAGTGGTTCTGGTGAAACATGTCCTTTCAGTATTAACTAGTGGTTCTGGTGAAACAGGTCCTTTCAGTATTAACTAGTGGTTCTGGTGAAACAGGTCCTTTCAGTATTAACTAGTGGTTCTGGTGAAACAGGTCCTTTCAGTATTAACTAGTGGTTCTGGTGAAACATGTCCTTTCAGTATTAACTAGTGGTTCTGGTGAAACAGGTCCTTTCAGTATTAACTAGTGGTTCTGGTGAAACAGGTCCTTTCAGTATTAACTAGTGGTTCTGGTGAAACAGGTCCTTTCAGTATCTTCACAACATCCCCATACGTCTTATTACCTGTTCTGTCTGGATGTAACAGGCTGACTAGTAAATTACATGTCTTTGGCCCCATTACACTAAAACTATAAGCACAATGATGTCCTCATCAATGTAATTTGCAAGAACAGAATATTCAAACCTTTCTGTATATGAGCTCGACTGTCCAATGGTACCAACAATTCCAGACATTTTTCATTATTCAATAGGCTCCTGATTGTCACTCACTTCAGTATTGTCCTCAACCACAGCAATAATTTCCTCAGTCACGTGATCTTTATTCACTTCGCTCATTTAGCAGTTTTAAATTCCAAAGTTCTTTGGTTTAAGTGTAATTAATGTCCTTTCTTTTAATCACTGTATATTCCTCCCTTTTAATCAAATTGTTTTCCCGCTCCGACATCCGTCTCGGGTCCTTTTCTGCCCTTCATGATGGGTGATTCCTTCCGGAGACACCTGAAACCCCACCTCTTTCAGGAATACCTAGGATAGGATAAAGTAATCCTTCTCACCCCCCCTTAAAAGATTTAGATGCACTATTGTAAAGTGGCTGTTCCACTGGATGTCTTAAGGTGAACGCACCAATTTGTAAGTCGCTCTGGATAAGAGCCCCTGCTAAATGACTTAAATGTAAATGTAAAATGATAACTCTCTCTGTTAGCTCCACTTCCCTCCATGATGATGTTAACTCTCTCTGTTAGCTCCACTTCCCTCCATGATGATGTTAACTCTCTCTGTTAGCTCCACTTCCTCCATGATGATGTTAACTCTCTCTGTTAGCTCCACTTCCCTCCATGATGATGTTAACTCTCTCTGTTAGCTCCACTTCCCTCCATGATGATGTTAACTCTCTCTGTTAGCTCCACTTCCCTCCATGATGATGTTAACTCTCTCTGTTAGCTCCACTTCCCTCCATGATGATGTTAACTCTCTCTGTTAGCTCCACTTCCCTTCATGATGATGTTAACTCTCTCTGTTAGCTCCACTTGCACTTCCATGATGATGTTAACTCTCTCTGTTAGCTCCACTTCCCTCCATGATGATGTTAACTCTCTCTGTTAGCTCCACTTCCCTCCATGATGATGTTAACTCTCTCTGTTAGCTCCACTTCCCTCCATGATGATGTTAACTCTCTGTTAGCTCCACTTCCTCCATGATGATGTTAACTCCTCTGTTAGCTCCACTTCCCTCCATGATGATGTTAACTCTCTCTTTAGCTCCACTTCCCTCCATGATGATGTTAACTCTCTCTGTTAGCTCCACTTCCCTCCATGATGATGTTAACTCTCTCTGTTAGCTCCACTTCCCTCCATGATGATGTTAACTCTCTCTGTTAGCTCCACTTCCTCCATGATGATGTTAACTCCCTCTGTTAGCTCCACTTCCCTCCATGATGATGTTAACTCTCTCTGTTAGCTCCACTTCCCTCCATGATGATGTTAACTCTCTCTGTTAGCTCCACTTCCCTCCATGATGATGTTAACTCTCTCTGTTAGCTCCACTTCCCTCCATGATGATGTTAACTCTCTCTGTTAGCTCCACTTCCCTCCATGATGATGTTAACTCTCTCTGTTAGCTCCACTTCCCTCCATGATGATGTTAACTCTCTCTGTTAGCTCCACTTCCCTCCATGATGATGTTAACTCTCTCTGTTAGCTCCACTTCCTCCATGATGATGTTAACTCTCTCTGTTAGCTCCACTTCCCTCCATGATGATGTTAACTCTCTCTGTTAGCTCCACTTCCCTCCATGATGATGTTAACTCTCTCTGTTAGCTCCACTTCCCTTCATGATGATGTTAACTCTCTCTGTTAGTTCCACTATGCACTTCCCTCCATGATGATGTTAACTCTCTCTGTTAGCTCCACTTCCCTCCATGATGATGTTAACTCTCTCTGTTAGCTCCACTTCCCTCCATGATGATGTTAACTCTCTCTGTTAGCTCCACTTCCCTCCATGATGATGTTAACTCTCTCTGTTAGCTCCACTTCCCTCCATGATGATGTTAACTCTCTCTGTTAGCTCCACTTCCCTCCATGATGATGTTAACTCTCTCTGTTAGCTCCACTTCCCTCCATGATGATGTTAACTCTCTCTGTTAGCTCCACTTCCCTCCATGATGATGTTAACTCTCTCTGTTAGCTCCACTTCCCTCCATGATGATGTTAACTCTCTCTGTTAGCTCCACTTCCCTCCATGATGATGTTAACTCTCTCTGTTAGCTCCACTTCCCTCCATGATGATGTTAACTCTCTCTGTTAGCTCCACTTCCCTCCATGATGATGTTAACTCTCTCTGTTAGCTCCACTTCCTTCCATGATGATGTTAACTCTCTCTGTTAGCTCCACTTCCCTCCATGATGATGTTAACTCTCTCTGTTAGCTCCACTATGCACTTGCCTCTGCTATAATACACTGTGTTAACATGAGCCTAGACTGAACCACAGAAAATAACAGTTTTAAACAGTTTTAAAAACCAACTCTTCCAGACAGAATAGTTTAACATCCTGGTTAGTCAGGTTTTTTTCCTCTGGTGAAGTAGAGGAGGACCAAAACTGGTTATATTGACTCATGTTTAATAAAAACAGATAAACATGAACACTACAAAACAATAAACGTGGAAAACCAAAAACAGCCCTATCTGGTGCAAAACAGGAACAATCACCCACAAACACACAGTGAAACCCAGGCTACCTAAGTATGATTCTCAATCAGAGACAACTAATGACACCTGCCTCTGATTGAGAACCATACTAGGCCGAAACATAGAAATACCCCCAAAACATAGAAAAACAAACATAGACTGCCCACCCAACTCACGCCCTGACCATACTAAATAATGACAAAACAAAGGAAATAAAGGTCAGAACGTGACACCTGTAGATTCAGACTCATCGCCAATCTTTCGTTATGTTTTGTGGGTTTCATAACCAGGTCTGTATAACAATTCAATAATGATGAGACGGGAGACAGGAATCAGTTCAACCATTTATCTGGAACGTGATCATCTCAACACATACAAACCCCCATGATGCTCTGCTGCACAACCCCAATACACAACAAATACATCATACATAAGTAAATGGACAGTAAACAAAACTCAGAGGACTTTAAATGTTCAGTTCTAGAAAGTAGGACCATGGGACAGGGTCAGAAAGGTCAGTATGTTTGATACCTGGTTACAGAGGTGACATAACAAGCATAAGGTCCATTATAACACAGTGAAGTAGGGCCATGGGACAGGGTCAGAAAGGTCAGTATGTTTGATACCTGACAGAGGTGACATAACAAGCATAAGGTCCATTATAACACAGTGAAGTAGGGCCATGGGACAGGGTCAGAAAGGTCAGTATGTTTGGTACCTGGTTACAGAGGTGACATAACAAGCATAAGGTCCATTATAACACAGTGAAGTAGGGCCATGGGACAGGGTCAGAAAGGTCAGTATGTTTGATACCTGGGTACAGAGGTGACATAACAAGCATGAGGTCCATTATAACACAGTGAAGTAGAGGTGGGAGCTAAAAGCAGACATGGACAGTGAGACGGTGTGAGGAGGTCAGGGGTCAAACACTAGATCAGGACAGGTAGAAATGGCAGGGCTGGAAATAGACAGAGACACATTCTGATCATGGCTCAGACCTGACCTGAGACACCCAATCAGAAGATGCCATAACAAAGTCCTGACCTGAGACACCCAATCAGAAGATGCCATAACAAAGTCCTGACCTGAGACACCCAATCAGAAGATGCCATATCAAAGTCCTGGCCAGTAGGCTATATGGGATTTAATCATCAAAATCCAGAACATTTAACATCTGTCAATAAAACATTAGTTTAGAGCTTTAGTGAAAGGATGGAATGACTTAGTGTTACTACCATTTAGTGAAAGGATGGAATGACTTAGTGTTACTACCATTTAGTGAAAGGATGGAATGACTTAGTGTTACTACCATTTAGTGAAAGGATGGAATGACTTAGTGGTACTACCATTTAGTGAAAGGATGGAATGACTTGGTGTTACTACCATTTAGTGAAAGGAAGGAATGACTTCAGAGTGTTACTACCATTTAGTGAAAGGATGGAATTACTTAGTGTTACTACCATTTAGTGAAAGGATGGAATGACTTAGTGTTACTACCATTTAGTGAAAGGATGGAATGACTTAGTGTTACTACCATTTAGTGAAAGGATGGAATGACTTCAGAGTGTTACTACCATTTAGTGAAAGGATGGAATGACTTAGTGTTACTACCATTTAGTGAAAGGATGGAACGACTTAGTGGTACTACCATTTAGTGGAAGGATGGAATGACTTAGTGTTACTACCATTTAGTGAAAGGATGGAATGACTTAGTGTTACTACCATTTAGTGGAAGGATGGAATGACTTAGTGTTACTACCATTTAGTGAAAGGATGGAATGACTTAGTGTTACTACCATTTAGTGAAAGGATGGAATGACTTAGTGTTACTACAATTTAGTGAAAGGATGGAATGACTTAGTGTTACTACCATTTAGTGAAAGGATGGAATGACTTAGTGTTACTACCATTTAGTGAAAGGATGGAATGACTTAGTGTTACTACCATTTAGTGAAAGGAAGGAATGACTTAGTGTTACTACCATTTAGTGAAAGGATGGAATGACTTAGTGTTACTACCATTTAGTGAAAGGAAGGAATGACTTCAGAGTGTTACTACCATTTAGTGAAAGGATGGAATGACTTAGTGTTACTACCATTTAGTGAAAAAAGGAATGACTTAGAGTGTTACTACCATTTAGTGAAAGGATGGAATGACTTAGTGTTACTACCATTTAGTGAAAGGATGGAATGACTTAGTGTTACTACCATTTAGTGAAAGGATGGAATGACTTAGTGTTACTACCATTTAGTGAAAGGATGGAATGACTTAGTGTTACTACCATTTAGTGAAAGGATGGAATGACTTAGTGTTACTACCATTTAGTGAAAGGATGGAATGACTTAGTGTTACTACCATTTAGTGAAAGGAAGGAATGACTTCAGAGTGTTACTACCATTTAGTGAAAGGATGGAATGACTTAGTGTTACTACCATTTAGTGAAAAGAAGGAATGACTTCAGAGTGTTACTACCATTTAGTGAAAGGATGGAATGACTTAGTGTTACTACCATTTAGTGAAAGGATGGAATGACTTAGTGTTACTACCATTTAGTGAAAGGAAGGAATGACTTAGTGTTACTACCATTTAGTGAAAGATGGAATGACTTAGTGTTACTACCATTTAGTGAAAGGATGGAATGACTTCAGAGTGTTACTACCATTTAGTGAAAGGATGGAATGACTTAGTGTTACTACCATTTAGTGAAAGGATGGAATGACTTAGTGTTACTACCATTTAGTGAAAGGATGGAATGACTTCAGAGTGTTACTACCATTTAGTGAAAGGATGGAATGACTTAGTGTTACTACCATTTAGTGAAAGGATGGAATGACTTTGTGTTACTACCATTTAGTGAAAGGATGGAATGACTTCAGAGTGTTACTACCATTTAGTGAAAGGATGGAATGACTTAGTGTTACTACCATTTAGTGAAAGGATGGAATGACTTAGTGTTACTACCATTTAGTGAAAGAAGGAATGGAAGAGTGTTACTACCATTTAGTGAAAGGATGGAATGACTTAGTGTTACTACCATTTAGTGAAAGGATGGAATGACTTAGTGTTACTACCATTTAGTGAAAGGAAGGAATGACAAACATAAAACATTGAATACTGATCTTTTTTATTAAACTGAACAATAAAATAAACCCAACATTCAACAATTTCAAGCATTTTAGTGAGTTTCAGTTCACATAAGGACATCAGTCAGTTGAAATAATAAATTCATTAGGCCCTAGTCTATGGATTTCACATGACTGGGAATACAGATATGAATATGATTATCAGACACCTTAAAATAAAACAGTAGGAGTGTGGATCAGAAAACCAGTCAGTATCTGTTGTGACCACCATTTGCCTCATGCAGCGCGACACATCTCCTTCACCTTGAGTTGATCAGGCTGTTAATTGTGGCCTGTGGAATGTTGACCCAGTCCTTTTCAATGGCTGTTCAAAGTTGCTGGATATTGGCGGAATTGGAACACGCTGTCGTACACATCTATCCAGAGCATCCCAAACATGCTCAATGGGTGACATGTCTATCCAGAGCATCCCAAACATAATCAATAGGTGACATGTCTATCCAGAGCATCCCAAACATGCTCAATGGGTGACATGTCTATCCAGAGCATCCCAAACATGCTCAATGGGTGACATGTCTATCCAGAGCATCCCAAACATGCTCAATGTGACATGTCTATCCAGAGCATCCCAAACATGCTCAATGTGTGACATGTCTATCCAGAGCATCCCAAACATGCTCAATGGGTGACATGTCTATCCAGAGCATCCCAAACATGCTCAATAGGTGACATGTCTATCCAGAGCATCCCAAACATGCTCAATGGGTGACATGTCTATCCAGAGCATCCCAAACATGCTCAATAGGTGACATGTCTATCCAGAGCATCCCAAACATGCTCAATAGGTAACATGTCTATCCAGAGCATCACAAACATGCTCAATGGGTGACATGTCTAGTGAGTAGTCAGGCCATGGAAGAACTGTGTTTTTTCAGCTCCTCTAGAAATTGTGTACAAATGCTTGCCACATCGGGCCGTGCATTATCATGCTGAAACATGAGGTGATGGCAGCAGATGAATGGCACGACAGTGGGATCTCATCACGGTATATCTGTGCATTATCATGTTGAAACATGAGCTGATGGCAGCAGATGAATGGCACGACAATGGGATCTCTCATCACGGTGCATTCTGTGCATTATCATGCTGAAACATGAGGTGATGGCAGATGAATGGCACGACAATGGGATCTTTTTATTACGGTATTCTGTGCATTATCATGCTGAAACATGAGGTGATGGCGGTGGATGAATGGCACCACAATGGGATCTTATCACGGTATCTCTGTGCATTATCATGCTGAAACATGAGATGATGCGGTGGATGAATGGCACGAGAATGGGATCTTATCACGGTATCTCTGTGCATTATCATGCTAAAACATGAGATGATGGCTGTGGATGAATGGCACCACAATGGGATCTCATCACGCTCAAATTGCCATCGATTAAAATGTACTTGTGTTCGTTGTCCGTAGCTTATGCTGAACAAAAAATAAACCCAACAGTATGTGTGTTTGTCCTGTGTGTGTGTGTCTCAGTGTGTGCATCCTCCGTGTGTGTGTGTGTGTGTGTGTCTAGTGTGTGTCCACTGTGTGTGTGTGTCCTCTTCTACGTAGGAATGTGTGTGTGTCAGTGTGTGCCCTTCTGTGTGTGCCCTGTGTGTGAGTGTCCAGCGTGTGTGCTGTGTGAGTGTGTGTCCTCTGTTTGATTGTGTGTGTCCGCTGTGTGATTGTGTATGTGAGTGTGTGTGTCCTGTGTGTGTGTGTCCAGTGTGTGTGTGTGCCAATATGTATGTGTGTGTGTATGTGTCAGTCTGAGTCTGTGTCCAGCGTGTGTGTATTTGTCCTGTGTGTTTGTGTGTGTGTGTCCTGTATGTTTGTGTGTCCAATGTGTGAGTGTGTGTGTGTGTCCAGTGTGTGTGTGTGTGTGTGTGTCCAGTGTGTGTGTGTGTGTTTGTGTGTCCAGTGTGTGATGTGTGTGTATGTGTTTCAGGTTATTTACAGAGTCACTGAGGAATCATCATGAACCCTAAACCCTGATAGAGGGGCTCAGTGAATGGGAGGTGAATGTGTACAGGGTGGGTCAACGTGTCAGAGGAGGCTCTAGTAGAAGGACAGAGTGCCGGCTGGCCAGTCCAGATACACTCCTACTCTGTGGGAGCTGGAGGAGGGGACGACTATGGTCGTGGGATTCTCATTGTGCCAGGCAATGTAACTGTTGTGAGAGCAGAACAGACTCCAGGACTTGTCATTCCATCCAAGACAACAGTCATCACCCCTTCCTCTCCTGCTGATTCCTTTATATGTCACTCCTATATCAGCCCCTCTCCCACTCCACTCTACCTCCCAGTAACAGCGCCCAGTCAGACCCTCTCTACACAGCACCTGTCCACAGTCCTCAAATCTCTCTGGGTGATCAGGATACGGCTGCTCCTCTGTCCTACATGTCACCTTTCTGTTCTCCTCAGACAGAGAGAGGCATCTGTCTACTGTGTTTGGGTCCAGTGTGAGATCACAGACATCTGATGGATGAAACCAGACACAATATTAGAAATCATCATCATTCACATTAGAATGTTAACTCACTTTTCACAAATTCATTTAATGT
>NW_027040201.1:109132-190722 GCF_034236695.1 Oncorhynchus nerka | reverse complement strand
AACCCCACCACTAGGAGGTGTCCACATGGATAAACACTCCTAACAATCAGACCACTAGGAGGTGTCCACAGGGTCTGATAAACACTCCTAACAACCCCACCACTAGGAGGTGTCCACATGGTCTGATAAACACTCCTAACAACCAGACCACTAGGAGGTGTCCACATGGTCTGATAAACACTCCTAACAACCTGACCACTAGGAGGTGTCCACATGGTCTGATAAACACTCCTAACAACCATACCACTAGGAGGTGTCCACATGGTCTGATAAACACTCCTAACAACCAGACCACTAGGAGGTGTCCACATGGTCTGATAAACACTCCTAACAACCCCACCACTAGGAGGTGTCCACATGGTGTGATAAACACTCCTAACAACCCCACCACTAGGAGGTGTCCACATGGTCTGATAAACACTCCTAACAACCCCACCACTAGGAGGTGTCCACATGGTTTGATAAACACTCCTAACAACCAGACCACTAGGAGGTGTCCACATGGTCTGATAAACACTCCTAACAACCAGACCACTAGGAGGTGTCCACATGGTCTGATAAACACTCCTAACAACCCCACCACTAGGAGGTGTCCACATGGTCTGATAAACACTCCTAACAACCCCACCACTAGGAGGTGTCCACATGGTCTGATAAACACTCCTAACAACCCCACCACTAGGAGGTGTCCACATGGTCTGATAAACACTCCTAACAACCCCACCACTAGGAGGTGTCCACATGGTCTGATAAACACTCCAAACAACCCCACCACTAGGAGGTGTCCACATGGTCTGATAAACACTCCTAACAACCCCACCACTAGGAGGTGTCCACATGGTCTGATAAACACTCCTAACAACCAGACCACTAGGAGGTGTCCACATGGTCTGATAAACACTCCTAACAACCTGACCACTAGGAGGTGTCCACATGGTCTGATAAACACTCCTAACAACCCAACCACTAGGAGGTGTCCACATGGTCTGATAAACACCCCTAACAACCCCACCACTAGGAGATGTCCACATGGTCTGATAAACACCCCTAACAACCCCACCACTAGGAGGTGTCCACATGGTCTGATAAACACTCCTAACAACCTGACCACTAGGAGGTGTCCACATGGTCTGATAAACACTCCTAACAACCCACCACTAGGAGGTGTCCACATGGTCTGATAAACACTCCTAACAACCCCACCACTAGGAGGTGTCCACATGGTCTGATAAACACTCCTAACAACCCCACCACTAGGAGATGTCCACATGGTCTGATAAACACTCCTAACAACCCCACCACTAGGAGGTGTCCACATGGTTTGATAAACACTCCTAACAACCAGACCACTAGGAGGTGTCCACATGGTCTGATAAACACTCCTAACAACCAGACCACTAGGAGGTGTCCACATGGTCTGATAAACACTCCTAACAACCAGACCACTAGGAGGTGTCCACATGGTCTGATAAACACTCCTAACAACCCCACCACTAGGAGGTGTCCACATGGTCTGATAAACACTCCTAACAACCCACCACTAGGAGGTGTCCACATGGTCTGATAAACACTCCTAACAACCCCACCACTAGGAGGTGTCCACATGGTCTGATAAACACTCCTAACAACCCCACCACTAGGAGGTGTCCACATGGTTTGATAAACACTCCTAACAACCCCACCACTAGGAGGTGTCCACATGGTCTGATAAACACTCCTAACAACCCCACCACTAGGAGGTGTCCACATGGTCTGATAAACACTCCTAACAACCAGACCACTAGGAGGTGTCCACATGGTCTGATAAACACTCCTAACAACCAGACCACTAGGAGGTGTCCACATGGTCTGATAAACACTCCTAACAACCCCACCACTAGGAGGTGTCCACATGGTCTGATAAACACTCCTAACAACCCCACCACTAGGAGGTGTCCACATGGTCTGATAAACACTCCAAACAACCCCACCACTAGGAGGAGTCCACATGGTCTGATAAACACTCCTAACAACCTGACCACTAGGAGGTGTCCACATGGTCTGATAAACACTCCTAACAACCCCACCACTAGGAGGTGTCTACATGGTCTGATAAACACTCCTAACAACCAGACCACTAGGAGGTGTCCACATGGTCTGATAAACATTCCTAACAACCTGACCACTAGGAGGTGTCCACATGGTCTGATAAACACTCCTAACAACCCAACCACTAGGAGGTGTCCACATGGTCTGATAAACACCCCTAACAACCCCACCACTAGGAGATGTCCACATGGTCTGATTAACACTCCTAACAAACCCACCACTAGGAGGTGTCCACATGGTCTGATAAACATTCCTAACAAGCTGACCACTAGGAGGTGTCCACATAGTCTGATAAACACTCCTAACAAACCCACCACTAGGAGGTGTCCACATGGTCTGATAAACACCCCTAACAACCCAACCACTAGGAGGTGTCCACATGGTCTGATAAACACCCCTAACAACCCCACCACTAGGAGATGTCCACATGGTCTGATTAACACTCCTAACAACCCCACCACTAGGATGTGTCCACATGATTTGATAAACACTCCTAACAACCAGACCACTAGGAGGAGTCCACATGGTCTGATAAACACTCCTAACAACCAGACCACTAGGAGGTGTCCACATGGTCTGATAAACACTCCTAACAACCAGACCACTAGGAGGTGTCCACATGGTCTGATAAACACTCCTAACAACCCCACCACTAGGAGGTGTCCACATGGTCTGATAAACACCCCTAACAACCCAACCACTAGGAGGTGTCCACATGGTCTGATAAACACCCCTAACAACCCCACCACTAGGAGATGTCCACATGGTCTGATTAACACTCCTAACAACCCCACCACTAGGATGTGTCCACATGATTTGATAAACACTCCTAACAACCAGACCACTAGGAGGTGTCCACATGGTCTGATAAACACTCCTAACAACCAGACCACTAGGAGGTGTCCACATGGTCTGATAAACACTCCTAACAACCAGACCACTCGGAGGTGTCCACATGGTCTGATAAACACTCCTAACAACCCCACCACTAGGAGGTGTCCACATGGTCTGATAAACACTCCTAACAACCATACCACTAGGAGGTGTCCACAAGGTCTGATAAACAATCCTAACAACCCCACCACTAGGAGGTGTCCACATAGTCTGATAAACACTCCTAACAACCAGACCACTAGGAGGTGTCCACATGGTCTGATAAACACTCCTAACAACCCCACCACTAGGAGGTGTCCACATGGTCTGATAAACACTCCTAACAACCTGACCACTAGGAGGTGTCCACATGGTGTGATAAACACTCCTAACAACCTGACCACTAGGAGTTGTCCACATGGTCTGATAAACACTCCTAACAACCATACCACTAGGAGGTGTCCACAAGGTCTGATAAACACTCCTAACAACCCCACCACAAAGGAGGTGTCTACATGGTCTGATAAACACTCCTAACTACCCACCACTAGGAGGTGTCCACATGGTCTGATAAAAACTCCTAACAACCCCACCACTAGGAGGTGTCCACATGGTCTGATAAACACTCCTAACAACCCCACCACTAGGAGGTGTCCACATGGTCTGATAAACACTCCTAACAACCAGACCACTAGGAGGTGTCCACATGGTCTGATAAACACTCCTAACAACCCCACCACTAGGAGGTGTCCACATGGTCTGATAAACACTCCTAACAACCCAACCACTAGGAGGTGTCCACATGGTCTGATAAACACTCCTAACAACCCCACCACTAGGAGGTGTCCACATGGTCTGATAAACACTCCTAACAACCCCACCACTAGGAGGTGTCCACATGGTCTGATAAACACTCCTAACAACCAGACCACTAGGAGGTGTCCACATGGTCTGATAAACACCCCTAACAACCCCACCACTAGGAGATGTCCACATGGTCTGATTAACACTCCTAACAAACCCACCACTAGGAGGTGTCCACATGGTCTGATAAACATTCCTAACAACCTGACCACTAGGAGGTGTCCACATAGTCTGATAAACACTCCTAACAAACCCACCACTAGGAGGTGTCCACATGGTCTGATAAACACCCCTAACAACCCAAACACTAGGAGGTGTCCACATGGTCTGATAAACACCCCTAACAACCCCACCACTAGGAGATGTCCACATGGTCTGATTAACACTCCTAACAACCCCACCACTAGGATGTGTCCACATGATTTGATAAACACTCCTAACAACCAGACCACTAGGAGGTGTCCACATGGTCTGATAAACACTCCTAACAACCAGACCACTAGGAGGTGTCCACATGGTCTGATAAACACTCCTAACAACCAGACCACTAGGAGGTGTCCACATGGTCTGATAAACACTCCTAACAACCCCACCACTAGGAGGTGTCCACATGGTCTGATAAACACCCTAACAACCCAACCACTAGGAGGTGTCCACATGGTCTGATAAACACCCTAACAACCCCACCACTAGGAGATGTCCACATGGTCTGATAAACACTCCTAACAACCCCACCACTAGGATGTGTCCACATGGTTTGATAAACACTCCTAACAACCAGACCACTAGGAGGTGTCCACATGGTCTGATAAACACTCCTAACAACCCCACCACTAGGAGGTGTCCACATGGTCTGATAAACACCCCTAACAACCCCACCACTAGGAGGTGTCCACATGGTCTGATAAACACTCCTAACAACCCCACCACTAGGAGGTGTCCACATGGTCTGATAAACACTCCTAACAACCCCACCACTAGGAGGTGTCCACATGATTTGATAAACACTCCTAACAACCAGACCACTAGGAGGTGTCCACATGGTCTGATAAACACTCCTAACAACCAGACCACTAGGAGGTGTCCACATGGTCTGATAAACACTCCTAACAACCAGACCACTAGGAGGTGTCCACATGGTCTGATAAACACTCCTAACAACCCCACCACTAGGAGGTGTCCACATGGTCTGATAAACACTCCTAACAACCATACCACTAGGAGGTGTCCACAAGGTCTGATAAACACTCCTAACAACCCCACCACTAGGAGGTGTCCACATGGTCTGATAAACACTCCTAACAACCCCACCACTAGGAGGTGTCCACATGGTCTGATAAACACTCCTAACAACCCCACCACTAGGAGGTGTCCACATGGTCTGATAAACACTCCTAACAACCCCACCACTAGGAGGTGTCCACATGGTCTGATAAACACTCCTAACAACCTGACCACTAGGAGGTGTCCACATGGTCTGATAAACACTCCTAACAACCATACCACTAGGAGGTGTCCACATGGTCTGATAAACACTCCTAACAACCCCACCACTAGGAGGTGTCCACATGGTCTGATAAACACTCCTAACTACCCACCACTAGGAGGTGTCCACATGGTCTGATAAAAACTCCTAACAACCCCACCACTAGGAGGTGTCCACATGGTCTGATAAACACTCCTAACAACCCCACCACTAGGAGGTGTCCACATGGTCTGATAAACACTCCTAACAACCAGACCACTAGGAGGTGTCCACATGGTCTGATAAACACTCCTAACAACCCCACCACTAGGAGGTGTCCACATGGTCTGATAAACACTCCTAACAACCCACCACTAGGAGGTGTCCACATGGTCTGATAAACACTCCTAACAACCCCACCACTAGGAGGTGTCCACATGGTCTGATAAACACTCCTAACAACCCCACCACTAGGAGGTGTCCACATGGTCTGATAAACACTCCTAACAACCAGACCACTAGGAGGTGTCCACATGGTCTGATAAACACTCCTAACAACCTGACCACTAGGAGGTGTCCACATAGTCTGATAAACACTCCTAACAACCCCACCACTAGGAGGTGTCCACATGGTCTGATAAACACTCCTAACAACCAGACCACTAGAAGGTGTCCACATGGTCTGATAAACACTCCTAACAACCTGACCACTAGGAGGTGTCCACATGGTCTGATAAACACTCCTAACAACCTGACCACTAGGAGGTGTCCACATGGTCTGATAAACACTCCTAACAACCTGACCACTAGGAGGTGTCCACATGGTCTGATAAACATTCCTAACAACCTGACCACTAGGAGGTGTCCACATGGTCTGATAAACACTCCTAACAACCCAACCACTAGGAGGTGTCCACATGGTCTGATAAACACCCCTAACAACCCCACCACTAGGAGATGTCCACATGGTCTGATAAACACCCCTAACAACCCCACCACTAGGAGATGTCCACATGGTCTGATTAACACTAACATACACTACCCCACCACTAGGAGGTGTCCACATGATTTGATAAACACTCCTAACAACCAGACCACTAGGAGGTGTCCACATGGTCTGATAAACACTCCTAACAACCAGACCTCTAGGAGGTGTCCACATGGTCTGATAAACACTCCTAACAACCAGACCACTAGGATGTGTCCACATGGTCTGATAAACACTCCTAACAACCCCACCACTAGGAGGTGTCCACATGGTCTGATAAACACTCCTAACAACCATACCACTAGGAGGTGTCCACAAGGTCTGATAAACACTCCTAACAACCCCACCACTAGGAGGTGTCCACATGGTCTGATAAACACTCCTAACAACCAGACCACTAGGAGGTGTCCACATGGTCTGATAAACACTCCTAACAACCTGACCACTAGGAGGTGTCCACATGGTCTGATAAACACTCCTATCAACCCCACCACTAGGAGGTGTCCACATGGTGTGATAAACACTCCTAACAACCCCACCACTAGGAGGTGTCCACATGGTCTGATAAACACTCCTAACAACCCCACCACTAGGTGGTGTCCACATGGTTTGATAAACACTCCTAACAACCAGACCACTAGGAGGTGTCCACATGGTCTGATAAACACTCCTAACAACCAGACCACTAGGAGGTGTCCACATGGTCTGATAAACACTCCTAACAACCCCACCACTAGGAGGTGTCCACATGGTCTGATAAACACTCCTAACAACCCCACCACTAGGAGGTGTCCACATGGTCTGATAAACACTCCAAACAACCCCACCACTAGGAGGTGTCCACATGGTCTGATAAACACTCCTAACAACCTGACCACTAGGAGGTGTCCACATGGTCTGATAAACACTCCTAACAACCCCACCACTAGGAGGTGTCCACATGGTCTGATAAACACTCCTAACAACCAGACCACTAGGAGGTGTCCACATGGTCTGATAAACACTCCTAACAACCAGACCACTAGGAGGTGTCCACATGGTCTGATAAACACTCCTAACAACCCCACCACTAGGAGGTGTCCACATGGTCTGATAAACACCCCTAACAACCCCACCACTAGGAGATGTCCACATGGTCTGATTAACACTCCTAACAACCCCACCACTAGGAGGTGTCCACATGGTCTGATAAACACTCCTAACAACCCCACCACTAGGAGGTGTCCACATGGTCTGATAAACACTCCTAACAACCCCACCACTAGGAGGTGTCCACATGGTCTGATAAACACTCCTAACAACCCCACCACTAGGAGGTGTCCACATGGTCTGATAAACACTCCTAACAACCCCACCACTAGGAGGTGTCCACATGGTCTGATAAACACTCCTAACAACCCCACCACTAGGAGGTGTCCACATGGTCTGATAAACACTCCTAACAACCCCACCACTAGGAGGTGTCCACATGGTCTGATAAACACTCCTAACAACCTGACCACTAGGAGGTGTCCACATGGTCTGATAAACACTCCTAACAACCCCACCACTAGGAGGTGTCTACATGGTCTGATAAACACTCCTAACAACCAGACCACTAGGAGGTGTCCACATGGTCTGATAAACACTCCTAACAACCAGACCACTAGGAGGTGTCCACATGGTCTGATAAACACTCCTAACAACCAGACCACTAGGAGGTGTCCACATGGTCTGATAAACACTCCTAACAACCAGACCACTAGGAGGTGTCCACATGGTCTGATAAACACTCCTAACAACCCCACCACTAGGAGGTGTCCACATGGTCTGATAAACACTCCTAACAACCAGACCACTAGGAGGTGTCCACATGGTCTGATAAACACTCCTAACAACCCCACCACTAGGAGGTGTCTACATGGTCTGATAAACACTCCTAACAACCATACCACTAGGAGGTGTCCACAAGGTCTGATAAACACTCCTAACAACCCCACCACTAGGAGGTGTCCACATGGTCTGATAAACACTCCTAACAACCAGACCACTAGGAGGTGTCCACATGGTCTGATAAACACTCCTAACAACCCCACCACTAGGAGGTGTCCACATGGTCTGATAAACACTCCTAACAACCCCACCACTAGGAGGTGTCCACATGGTGTGATAAACACTCCTAACAACCCCACCACTAGGAGGTGTCCACATGGTCTGATAAACACTCCTAACAACCAGACCACTAGGAGGTGTCCACATGGTCTGATAAACACTCCTAACAACCAGACCACTAGGAGGTGTCCACATGGTCTGATAAACACTCCTAACAACCACACCACTAGGAGGTGTCCACATGGTCTGATAAACACTCCTAACAACCCCACCACTAGGAGGAGTCCACATGGTCTGATAAACACTCCTAACAACCTGACCACTAGGAGGTGTCCACATGGTCTGATAAACACTCCTAACAACCCCACCACTAGGAGGTGTCTACATGGTCTGATAAACACTCCTAACAACCATACCACTAGGAGGTGTCCACAAGGTCTGATAAACACTCCTAACAACCCCACCACTAGGAGGTGTCCACATGGTCTGATAAACACTCCTAACAACCAGACCACTAGGAGGTGTCCACATGGTCTGATAAACACTCCTAACAACCCCACCACTAGGAGGTGTCCACATGGTCTGATAAACACTCCTAACAACCTGACCACTAGGAGGTGTCCACATGGTCTGATAAACACTCCTAACAACCCCACCACTAGGAGGTGTCCACATGGTCTGATAAACACTCCTAACAACCATACCACTAGGAGGTGTCCACATGGTCTGATAAACACTCCTAACAACCCCACCACTAGGAGGTGTCCACATGGTCTGATAAACACTCCTAACAACCCCACCACTAGGAGGTGTCCACATGGTGTGATAAACACTCCTAACAACCCCACCACTAGGAGGTGTCCACATGGTCTGATAAACACTCCTAACAACCCCACCACTAGGAGGTGTCCACATGGTCTGATAAACACTCCTAACAACCCCACCACTAGGAGGTGTCCACATGGTCTGATAAACACTCCTAACAACCTGACCACTAGGAGGTGTCCACATGGTCTGATAAACACTCCTAACAACCCCACCACTAGGAGGTGTCCACATGGTCTGATAAACACTCCTAACAACCCCACCACTAGGAGGTGTCCACATGGTCTGATAAACACTCCTAACAACCAGACCACTAGGAGGTGTCCACATGGTCTGATAAACACTCCTAACAACCCCACCACTAGGAGGTGTCCACATGGTCTGATAAACACTCCTAACAACCCCACCACTAGGAGGTGTCCACATGGTCTGATAAACACTCCTAACAACCCCACCACTAGGAGGTGTCCACATGGTCTGATAAACACTCCTAACAACCTGACCACTAGGAGGTGTCCACATGGTCTGATAAACACTCCTAACAACCATACCACTAGGAGGTGTCCACATGGTCTGATAAACACTCCTAACAACCCCACCACTAGGAGGTGTCCACATGGTCTGATAAACACTCCTAACAACCCACCACTAGGAGGTGTCCACATGGTCTGATAAACACTCCTAACAACCCCACCACTAGGAGGTGTCCACATGGTCTGATAAACACTCCTAACAACCATACCACTAGGAGGTGTCCACATGGTCTGATAAACACTCCTAACAACCCCACCACTAGGAGGTGTCCACATGGTCTGATAAACACTCCTAACAACCAGACCACTAGGAGGTGTCCACATGGTCTGATAAACACTCCTAACAACCCCACCACTAGGAGGTGTCCACATGGTCTGATAAACACTCCTAACAACCCCACCACTAGGAGGTGTCCACATGGTCTGATAAACACTCCTAACAACCCCACCACTAGGAGGTGTCCACATGGTCTGATAAACACTCCTAACAACCATACCACTAGGAGGTGTCCACATGGTCTGATAAACACTCCTAACAACCAGACCACTAGGAGGTGTCCACATGGTCTGATAAACACTCCTAACAACCCCACCACTAGGAGGTGTCCACATGGTCTGATAAACACTCCTAACAACCCCACCACTAGGAGGTGTCCACATGGTCTGATAAACACTCCTAACAACCCCACCACTAGGAGGTGTCCACATGGTCTGATAAACACTCCTAACAACCCCACCACTAGGAGGTGTCCACATGGTCTGATAAACACTCCTAACAACCTGACCACTAGGAGGTGTCCACATGGTCTGATAAACACTCCTAACAACCCCACCACTAGGAGGTGTCCACATGGTCTGATAAACACTCCTAACAACCCCACCACTAGGAGGTGTCCACATGGTCTGATAAACACTCCTAACAACCAGACCACTAGGAGGTGTCCACATGGTCTGATAAACACTCCTAACAACCAGACCACTAGGAGGTGTCCACATGGTCTGATAAACACTCCTAACAACCCCACCACTAGGAGGTGTCCACATGGTCTGATAAACACTCCTAACAACCCCACCACTAGGAGGTGTCCACATGGTCTGATAAACACTCCTAACAACCCCACCACTAGGAGGTGTCCACATGGTCTGATAAACACTCCTAACAACCCACCACTAGGAGGTGTCCACATGGTCTGATAAACACTCCTAACAACCCACCCCTAGGAGGTGTCCACATGGTCTGATAAACACTCCTAACAACCCCACCACTAGGAGGTGTCCACATGGTCTGATAAACACTCCTAACAACCCCACCACTAGGAGGTGTCCACATGGTCTGATAAACACTCCTAACAACCCCACCACTAGGAGGTGTCCACATGGTCTGATAAACACTCCTAACAACCTGACCACTAGGAGGTGTCCACATGGTCTGATAAACACTCCTAACAACCCCACCACTAGGAGGTGTCCACATGGTCTGATAAACACTCCTAACAACCAGACCACTAGAAGGTGTCCACATGGTCTGATAAACACTCCTAACAACTAGACCACTAGGAGGAGTCCACATGGTCTAATAAACACTCCTAACAACCTGACCACTAGGAGGTGTCCACATGGTCTGATAAACATTCCTAACAACCTGACCACTAGGAGGTGTCCACATGGTCTGATAAACACTCCTAACAACCCAACCACTAGGAGGTGTCCACATGGTCTGATAAACACCCCTAACAACCCCACCACTAGGAGATGTCCACATGGTCTGATAAACACCCCTAACAACCCAACCACTAGGAGGTGTCCACATGGTCTGATAAACACCCCTAACAACCCCACCACTAGGAGATGTCCACATGGTCTGATTAACACTCCTAACAACCCCACCACTAGGAGGTGTCCACATGGTTTGATAAACACTCCTAACAACCAGACCACTAGGAGGTGTCCACATGGTCTGATAAACACTCCTAACAACCAGACCACTAGGAGGTGTCCACATGGTCTGATAAACACTCCTAACAACCAGACCACTAGGATGTGTCCACATGGTCTGATAAACACTCCTAACAACCAGACCACTAGGAGGTGTCCACAAGGTCTGATAAACACTCCTAACAACCCCACCACTAGGAGGTGTCCACATGGTCTGATAAACACTCCTAACAACCAGACCACTAGGAGGTGTCCACATGGTCTGATAAACACTCCTAACAACCAGACCACTAGGAGGTGTCCACATGGTCTGATAAACACTCCTAACAACCTGACCACTAGGAGGTGTCCACATGGTCTGATAAACACTCCTAACAACCCCACCACTAGGAGGTGTCCACATGGTCTGATAAACACTCCTAACAACCCCACCACTAGGAGGTGTCCACATGGTCTGATAAACACTCCTAACAACCCCACCACTAGGAGGTGTCCACATGGTCTGATAAACACTCCTAACAACCCCACCACTAGGAGGTGTCCACATGGTCTGATAAACACTCCTAACAACCCCACCACTAGGAGGTGTCCACATGGTCTGATAAACACTCCTAACAACCTGACCACTAGGAGGTGTCCACATGGTCTGATAAACACTCCTAACAACCCCACCACTAGGAGGTGTCTACATGGTCTGATAAACACTCCTAACAACCAGACCACTAGGAGGTGTCCACATGGTCTGATAAACACTCCTAACAACCAGACCACTAGGAGGTGTCCACATGGTCTGATAAACACTACTAACAACCAGACCACTAGGAGGTGTCCACATGGTCTGATAAACACTCCTAACAACCACACCACTAGGAGGTGTCCACATGGTCTGATAAACACTCCTAACAACCCCACCACTAGGAGGAGTCCACATGGTCTGATAAACACTCCTAACAACCTGACCACTAGGAGGTGTCCACATGGTCTGATAAACACTCCTAACAACCCCACCACTAGGAGGTGTCTACATGGTCTGATAAACACTCCTAACAACCATACCACTAGGAGGTGTCCACAAGGTCTGATAAACATTCCTAACAACCCCACCACTAGGAGGTGTCCACATGGTCTGATAAACACTCCTAACAACCCCACCACTAGGAGGTGTCCACATGGTTTGATAAACACTCCTAACAACCCCAGACCACTAGGAGGTGTCCACATGGTCTGATAAACACTCCTAACAACCAGACCACTAGGAGGTGTCCACATGGTCTGATAAACACTCCTAACAACCAGACCACTAGGAGGTGTCCACATGGTCTGATAAACACTCCTATCAACCCCACCACTAGGAGGTGTCCACATGGTTTGATAAACACTCCTAACAACCCCACCACTAGGAGGTGTCCACATGGTCTGATAAACACTCCTAACAACCCCACCACTAGGTGGTGTCCACATGGTTTGATAAACACTCCTAACAACCAGACCACTAGGAGGTG
Organism: Oncorhynchus nerka; assembly: GCF_034236695.1. Classification (NCBI taxonomy): domain Eukaryota; kingdom Metazoa; phylum Chordata; class Actinopteri; order Salmoniformes; family Salmonidae; genus Oncorhynchus; species Oncorhynchus nerka. The sequence goes on along the minus strand of NW_027040201.1, from coordinate 177,558 downwards.
TCCACATGGTCTGATAAACACTCCTAACAACCAGACCACTAGGAGGTGTCCACATGGTCTGATAAACACTCCTAACAACCCCACCACTAGGAGGTGTCTACATGGTCTGATAAACAGTCCTAACAACCATACCACTAGGAGGTGTCCACAAGGTCTGATAAACACTCCTAACAACCCCACCACTAGGAGGTGTCCACATGGTTTGATAAACACTTTTAACAACCAAACCCATGGAGGTGTCCACATGGTCTGATAAACACTCCTAACAACCCCACCACTAGGAGGTGTCCACATGGTCTGATAAACACTCCTAACAACCTGACCACTAGGAGGTGTCCACATGGTCTGATAAACACTCCTAACAACCTGACCACTAGGAGGTGTCCACATGGTCTGATAAACACTCCTAACAACCAGACCACTAGGAGGTGTCCACATGGTCTGATAAACACTCCTAACAACCCCACCACTAGGAGGTGTCCACATGGTGTGATAAACACTCCTAACAACCCCACCACTAGGAGGTGTCCACATGGTCTGATAAACACTCCTAACAACCCCACCACTAGGAGGTGTCCACATGGTTTGATAAACACTCCTAACAACCTGACCACTAGGAGGTGTCCACATGGTCTGATAAACACTCCTAACAACCCCACCACTAGGAGGTGTCCACATGGTCTGATAAACACTGGTCTGATAAACACTCCTAACAACCCCACCACTAGGAGGTGTCCACATGGTCTGATAAACACTCCTAACAACCCCACCACTAGGAGGTGTCCACATGGTCTGATAAACACTCCTAACAACCTGACCACTAGGAGGTGTCCACATGGTCTGATAAACACTCCTAACAACCTGACCACTAGGAGGTGTCCACATGGTCTGATAAACACTCCTAACAACCAGACCACTAGGAGGTGTCCACATGGTCTGATAAACACTCCTAACAACCCCACCACTAGGAGGTGTCCACATGGTCTGATAAACACTCCTAACAACCAGACCACTAGGAGGTGTCCACATGGTCTGATAAACACTCCTAACAACCCCACCACTAGGAGGTGTCCACATGGTCTGATAAACACTCCTAACAACCCCACCACTAGGAGGTGTCCACATGGTCTGATAAACACTCCTAACAACCCCACCACTAGGAGGTGTCCACATGGTTTGATAAACACTCCTAACAACCAGACCACTAGGAGGTGTCCACATGGTCTGATAAACACTCCTAACAACCAGACCACTAGGAGGTGTCCACATGGTCTGATAAACACTCCTAACAACCCCACCACTAGGAGGTGTCCACATGGTCTGATAAACACTCCTAACAACCCCACCACTAGGAGGTGTCCACATGGTCTGATAAACACTCCTAACAACCCCACCACTAGGAGGTGTCCACATGGTCTGATAAACACTCCTAACAACCTGACCACTAGGAGGTGTCCACATGGTCTGATAAACACTCCTAACAACCCCACCACTAGGAGGTGTCCACATGGTCTGATAAACACTCCTAACAACCAGACCACTAGGAGGTGTCCACATGGTCTGATAAACACTCCTAACAACCAGACCACTAGGAGGTGTCCACATGGTCTGATAAACACTCCTAACAACCCCACCACTAGGAGGTGTCCACATGGTCTGATAAACACTCCTAACAACCAGACCACTAGGAGGTGTCCACATGGTCTGATAAACACTCCTAACAACCAGACCACTAGGAGGTGTCCACATGGTCTGATAAACACTCCTAACAACCCCACCACTAGGAGGTGTCCACATGGTCTGATAAACACTCCTAACAACCCCACCACTAGGAGGTGTCCACATGGTCTGATAAACACTCCTAACAACCCCACCACTAGGAGGTGTCCACATGGTCTGATAAACACTCCTAACAACCCCACCACTAGGAGGTGTCCACATGGTCTGATAAACACTCCTAACAACCCCACCACTAGGAGGTGTCCACATGGTCTGATAAACACTCCTAACAACCAGACCACTAGGAGGTGTCCACATGGTCTGATAAACACTCCTAACAACCAGACCACTAGGAGGTGTCCACATGGTCTGATAAACACTCCTAACAACCCCACCACTAGGAGGTGTCCACATGGTCTGATAAACACTCCTAACAACCCCACCACTAGGAGGTGTCCACATGGTCTGATAAACACTCCTAACAACCAGACCACTAGGAGGTGTCCACATGGTCTGATAAACACTCCTAACAACCAGACCACTAGGAGGTGTCCACATGGTCTGATAAACACTCCTAACAACCAGACCACTAGGAGGTGTCCACATGGTCTGATAAACACTCCTAACAACCCCACCACTAGGAGGTGTCCACATGGTCTGATAAACACTCCTAACAACCCCACCACTAGGAGGAGTCCACATGGTCTGATAAACACTCCTAACAACCTGACCACTAGGAGGTGTCCACATGGTCTGATAAACACTCCTAACAACCCCACCACTAGGAGGTGTCTACATGGTCTGATAAACACTCCTAACAACCATACCACTAGGAGGTGTCCACAAGGTCTGATAAACACTCCTAACAACCCCACCACTAGGAGGTGTCCACATGGTCTGATAAACACTCCTAACAACCCCACCACTAGGAGGTGTCCACATGGTCTGATAAACACTCCTAACAACCAGACCACTAGGAGGTGTCCACATGGTCTGATAAACACTCCTAACAACCAGACCACTAGGAGGTGTCCACATGGTCTGATAAACACTCCTAACAACCAGACCACTAGGAGGTGTCCACATGGTCTGATAAACACTCCTAACAACCCCACCACTAGGAGGTGTCCACATGGTCTGATAAACACTCCTAACAACCCCACCACTAGGAGGTGTCCACATGGTCTGATAAACACTCCTAACAACCCCACCACTAGGAGGTGTCCACATGGTCTGATAAACACTCCTAACAACCAGACCACTAGGAGGTGTCCACATGGTCTGATAAACACTCCTAACAACCAGACCACTAGGAGGTGTCCACATGGTCTGATAAACACTCCTAACAACCCCACCACTAGGAGGTGTCCACATGGTCTGATAAACACTCCTAACAACCAGACCACTAGGAGGTGTCCACATGGTCTGATAAACACTCCTAACAACCCCACCACTAGGAGGTGTCCACATGGTCTGATAAACACTCCTAACAACCCCACCACTAGGAGGTGTCCACATGGTCTGATAAACACTCCTAACAACCCCACCACTAGGAGGTGTCCACATGGTCTGATAAACACTCCTAACAACCCCACCACTAGGAGGTGTCCACATGGTCTGATAAACACTCCTAACAACCCCACCACTAGGAGGTGTCCACATGGTCTGATAAACACTCCTAACAACCAGACCACTAGGAGGTGTCCACATGGTCTGATAAACACTCCTAACAACCCCACCACTAGGAGGTGTCCACATGGTCTGATAAACACTCCTAACAACCCCACCACTAGGAGGTGTCCACATGGTCTGATAAACACTCCTAACAACCCCACCACTAGGAGGTGTCCACATGGTCTGATAAACACTCCTAACAACCAGACCACTAGGAGGTGTCCACATGGTCTGATAAACACTCCTAACAACCCCACCACTAGGAGGTGTCCACATGGTCTGATAAACACTCCTAACAACCCCACCACTAGGAGGTGTCCACATGGTCTGATAAACACTCCTAACAACCCCACCACTAGGAGGTGTCCACATGGTCTGATAAACACTCCTAACAACCCCACCACTAGGAGGTGTCCACATGGTCTGATAAACACTCCTAACAACCCCACCACTAGGAGGTGTCCACATGGTCTGATAAACACTCCTAACAACCTGACCACTAGGAGGTGTCCACATGGTCTGATAAACACTCCTAACAACCCCACCACTAGGAGGTGTCCACATGGTCTGATAAACACTCCTAACAACCAGACCACTAGGAGGTGTCCACATGGTCTGATAAACACTCCTAACAACCCCACCACTAGGAGGTGTCCACATGGTCTGATAAACACTCCTAACAACCCCACCACTAGGAGGTGTCCACATGGTCTGATAAACACTCCTAACAACCCCACCACTAGGAGGTGTCCACATGGTCTGATAAACACTCCTAACAACCAGACCACTAGGAGGTGGTGTCCACATGGTCTGATAAACACTCCTAACAACCAGACCACTAGGAGGTGTCCACATGGTCTGATAAACACTCCTAACAACCCCACCACTAGGAGGTGTCCACATGGTCTGATAAACACTCCTAACAACCCCACCACTAGGAGGTGTCCACATGGTCTGATAAACACTCCTAACAACCCCACCACTAGGAGGTGTCCACATGGTCTGATAAACACTCCTAACAACCCCACCACTAGGAGGTGTCCACATGGTCTGATAAACACTCCTAACAACCCCACCACTAGGAGGTGTCCACATGGTCTGATAAACACTCCTAACAACCCCACCACTAGGAGGTGTCCACATGGTCTGATAAACACTCCTAACAACCCCACCACTAGGAGGTGTCCACATGGTCTGATAAACACTCCTAACAACCCCACCACTAGGAGGTGTCCACATGGTCTGATAAACACTCCTAACAACCAGACCACTAGGAGGTGTCCACATGGTCTGATAAACACTCCTAACAACCAGACCACTAGGAGGTGTCCACATGGTCTGATAAACACTCCTAACAACCCCACCACTAGGAGGTGTCCACATGGTCTGATAAACACTCCTAACAACCCCACCACTAGGAGGTGTCCACATGGTCTGATAAACACTCCTAACAACCCCACCACTAGGAGGTGTCCACATGGTCTGATAAACACTCCTAACAACCCCACCACTAGGAGGTGTCCACATGGTCTGATAAACACTCCTAACAACCCCACCACTAGGAGGTGTCCACATGGTCTGATAAACACTCCTAACAACCCCACCACTAGGAGGTGTCCACATGGTCTGATAAACACTCCTAACAACCCCACCACTAGGAGGTGTCCACATGGTCTGATAAACACTCCTAACAACCAGACCACTAGGAGGTGTCCACATGGTCTGATAAACACTCCTAACAACCCCACCACTAGGAGGTGTCCACATGGTCTGATAAACACTCCTAACAACCCCACCACTAGGAGGTGTCCACATGGTCTGATAAACACTCCTAACAACCCCACCACTAGGAGGTGTCCACATGGTCTGATAAACACTCCTAACAACCCCACCACTAGGAGGTGTCCACATGGTCTGATAAACACTCCTAACAACCCCACCACTAGGAGGTGTCCACATGGTCTGATAAACACTCCTAACAACCAGACCACTAGGAGGTGTCCACATGGTCTGATAAACACTCCTAACAACCAGACCACTAGGAGGTGTCCACATGGTCTGATAAACACTCCTAACAACCCCACCACTAGGAGGTGTCCACATGGTCTGATAAACACTCCTAACAACCCCACCACTAGGAGGTGTCCACATGGTCTGATAAACACTCCTAACAACCCCACCACTAGGAGGTGTCCACATGGTCTGATAAACACTCCTAACAACCCCACCACTAGGAGGTGTCCACATGGTCTGATAAACACTCCTAACAACCCCACCACTAGGAGGTGTCCACATGGTCTGATAAACACTCCTAACAACCCCACCACTAGGAGGTGTCCACATGGTCTGATAAACACTCCTAACAACCCCACCACTAGGAGGTGTCCACATGGTCTGATAAACACTCCTAACAACCCCACCACTAGGAGGTGTCCACATGGTCTGATAAACACTCCTAACAACCCCACCACTAGGAGGTGTCCACATGGTCTGATAAACACTCCTAACAACCCCACCACTAGGAGGTGTCCACATGGTCTGATAAACACTCCTAACAACCAGACCACTAGGAGGTGTCCACATGGTCTGATAAACACTCCTAACAACCAGACCACTAGGAGGTGTCCACATGGTCTGATAAACACTCCTAACAACCCCACCACTAGGAGGTGTCCACATGGTCTGATAAACACTCCTAACAACCCCACCACTAGGAGGTGTCCACATGGTCTGATAAACACTCCTAACAACCCCACCACTAGGAGGTGTCCACATGGTCTGATAAACACTCCTAACAACCTGACCACTAGGAGGTGTCCACATGGTCTGATAAACACTCCTAACAACCCCACCACTAGGAGGTGTCCACATGGTCTGATAAACACTCCTAACAACCCCACCACTAGGAGGTGTCCACATGGTCTGATAAACACTCCTAACAACCCCACCACTAGGAGGTGTCCACATGGTCTGATAAACACTCCTAACAACCCCACCACTAGGAGGTGTCCACATGGTCTGATAAACACTCCTAACAACCCCACCACTAGGAGGTGTCCACATGGTCTGATAAACACTCCTAACAACCAGACCACTAGGAGGTGTCCACATGGTCTGATAAACACTCCTAACAACCAGACCACTAGGAGGTGTCCACATGGTCTGATAAACACTCCTAACAACCCCACCACTAGGAGGTGTCCACATGGTCTGATAAACACTCCAAACAACCCCACCACTAGGAGGAGTCCACATGGTCTGATAAACACTCCTAACAACCCCACCACTAGGAGGTCTGATAAACACTCCTAACAACCCCACCACTAGGAGGTGTCACATGGTCTGATAAACACTCCTAACAACCTGACCACTAGGAGGTGTCCACATGGTCTGATAAACACTCCTAACAACCCCACCACTAGGAGGTGTCCACATGGTCTGATAAACACTCCTAACAACCCCACCACTAGGAGGTGTCCACATGGTCTGATAAACACTCCTAACAACCCCACCACTAGGAGGTGTCCACATGGTCTGATAAACACTCCTAACAACCCCACCACTAGGAGGTGTCCACATGGTCTGATAAACACTCCTAACAACCAGACCACTAGGAGGTGTCCACATGGTCTGATAAACACTCCTAACAACCAGACCACTAGGAGGTGTCCACATGGTCTGATAAACACTCCTAACAACCCCACCACTAGGAGGTGTCCACATGGTCTGATAAACACTCCTAACAACCAGACCACTAGGAGGTGTCCACATGGTCTGATAAACACTCCTAACAACCCCACCACTAGGAGGTGTCCACATGGTCTGATAAACACTCCTAACAACCTGACCACTAGGAGGTGTCCACATGGTCTGATAAACACTCCTAACAACCCCACCACTAGGAGGTGTCCACATGGTCTGATAAACACTCCTAACAACCCCACCACTAGGAGGTGTCCACATGGTCTGATAAACACTCCTAACAACCATACCACTAGGAGGTGTCCACATGGTCTGATAAACACTCCTAACAACCAGACCACTAGGAGGTGTCCACATGGTCTGATAAACACTCCTAACAACCAGACCACTAGGAGGTGTCCACATGGTCTGATAAACACTCCTAACAACCCCACCACTAGGAGGTGTCCACATGGTCTGATAAACACTCCTAACAACCCCACCACTAGGAGGTGTCCACATGGTCTGATAAACACTCCTAACAACCCCACCACTAGGAGGTGTCCACATGGTCTGATAAACACTCCTAACAACCAGACCACTAGGAGGTGTCCACATGGTCTGATAAACACTCCTAACAACCAGACCACTAGGAGGTGTCCACATGGTCTGATAAACACTCCTAACAACCCCACCACTAGGAGGTGTCCACATGGTCTGATAAACACTCCTAACAACCCCACCACTAGGAGGTGTCCACATGGTCTGATAAACACTCCAAACAACCCCACCACTAGGAGGTGTCCACATGGTCTGATAAACACTCCTAACAACCCCACCACTAGGAGGTGTCCACATGGTCTGATAAACACTCCTAACAACCCCACCACTAGGAGGTGTCCACATGGTCTGATAAACACTCCTAACAACCAGACCACTAGGAGGTGTCCACATGGTCTGATAAACACTCCTAACAACCAGACCACTAGGAGGTGTCCACATGGTCTGATAAACACTCCTAACAACCCCACCACTAGGAGGTGTCCACATGGTCTGATAAACACTCCTAACAACCCCACCACTAGGAGGTGTCCACATGGTCTGATAAACACTCCTAACAACCCCACCACTAGGAGGTGTCCACATGGTCTGATAAACACTCCTAACAACCTGACCACTAGGAGGTGTCCACATGGTCTGATAAACACTCCTAACAACCCCACCACTAGGAGGTGTCCACATGGTCTGATAAACACTCCTAACAACCCCACCACTAGGAGGTGTCCACATGGTCTGATAAACACTCCTAACAACCAGACCACTAGGAGGTGTCCACATGGTCTGATAAACACTCCTAACAACCCCACCACTAGGAGGTGTCCACATGGTCTGATAAACACTCCTAACAACCAGACCACTAGGAGGTGTCCACATGGTCTGATAAACACTCCTAACAACCAGACCACTAGGAGGTGTCCACATGGTCTGATAAACACTCCTAACAACCCCACCACTAGGAGGTGTCCACATGGTCTGATAAACACTCCTAACAACCCCACCACTAGGAGGTGTCCACATGGTCTGATAAACACTCCTAACAACCCCACCACTAGGAGGTGTCCACATGGTCTGATAAACACTCCTAACAACCTGACCACTAGGAGGTGTCCACATGGTCTGATAAACACTCCTAACAACCCCACCACTAGGAGGTGTCCACATGGTCTGATAAACACTCCTAACAACCCCACCACTAGGAGGTGTCCACATGGTCTGATAAACACTCCTAACAACCCCACCACTAGGAGGTGTCCACATGGTCTGATAAACACTCCTAACAACCAGACCACTAGGAGGTGTCCACATGGTCTGATAAACACTCCTAACAACCAGACCACTAGGAGGTGTCCACATGGTCTGATAAACACTCCTAACAACCCCACCACTAGGAGGTGTCCACATGGTCTGATAAACACTCCTAACAACCCCACCACTAGGAGGTGTCCACATGGTCTGATAAACACTCCTAACAACCCCACCACTAGGAGGTGTCCACATGGTCTGATAAACACTCCTAACAACCTGACCACTAGGAGGTGTCCACATGGTCTGATAAACACTCCTAACAACCCCACCACTAGGAGGTGTCCACATGGTCTGATAAACACTCCTAACAACCAGACCACTAGGAGGTGTCCACATGGTCTGATAAACACTCCTAACAACCAGACCACTAGGAGGTGTCCACATGGTCTGATAAACACTCCTAACAACCCCACCACTAGGAGGTGTCCACATGGTCTGATAAACACTCCTAACAACCCCACCACTAGGAGGTGTCCACATGGTCTGATAAACACTCCTAACAACCCCACCACTAGGAGGTGTCCACATGGTCTGATAAACACTCCTAACAACCCCACCACTAGGAGGTGTCCACATGGTCTGATAAACACTCCTAACAACCCCACCACTAGGAGGTGTCCACATGGTCTGATAAACACTCCTAACAACCCCACCACTAGGAGGTGTCCACATGGTCTGATAAACACTCCTAACAACCCCACCACTAGGAGGTGTCCACATGGTCTGATAAACACTCCTAACAACCCCACCACTAGGAGGTGTCCACATGGTCTGATAAACACTCCTAACAACCCCACCACTAGGAGGTGTCCACATGGTCTGATAAACACTCCTAACAACCAGACCACTAGGAGGTGTCCACATGGTCTGATAAACACTCCTAACAACCAGACCACTAGGAGGTGTCCACATGGTCTGATAAACACTCCTAACAACCCCACCACTAGGAGGTGTCCACATGGTCTGATAAACACTCCTAACAACCCCACCACTAGGAGGTGTCCACATGGTCTGATAAACACTCCTAACAACCCCACCACTAGGAGGTGTCCACATGGTCTGATAAACACTCCTAACAACCCCACCACTAGGAGGTGTCCACATGGTCTGATAAACACTCCTAACAACCCCACCACTAGGAGGTGTCCACATGGTCTGATAAACACTCCTAACAACCAGACCACTAGGAGGTGTCCACATGGTCTGATAAACACTCCTAACAACCAGACCACTAGGAGGTGTCCACATGGTCTGATAAACACTCCTAACAACCCCACCACTAGGAGGTGTCCACATGGTCTGATAAACACTCCTAACAACCAGACCACTAGGAGGTGTCCACATGGTCTGATAAACACTCCTAACAACCAGACCACTAGGAGGTGTCCACATGGTCTGATAAACACTCCTAACAACCCCACCACTAGGAGGTGTCCACATGGTCTGATAAACACTCCTAACAACCCCACCACTAGGAGGTGTCCACATGGTCTGATAAACACTCCTAACAACCCCACCACTAGGAGGTGTCCACATGGTCTGATAAACACTCCTAACAACCCCACCACTAGGAGGTGTCCACATGGTCTGATAAACACTCCTAACAACCCCACCACTAGGAGGTGTCCACATGGTCTGATAAACACTCCTAACAACCCCACCACTAGGAGGTGTCCACATGGTCTGATAAACACTCCTAACAACCCCACCACTAGGAGGTGTCCACATGGTTTGATAAACACTCCTAACAACCAGACCACTAGGAGGTGTCCACATGGTCTGATAAACACTCCTAACAACCAGACCACTAGGAGGTGTCCACATGGTCTGATAAACACTCCTAACAACCCCACCACTAGGAGGTGTCCACATGGTCTGATAAACACTCCTAACAACCCCACCACTAGGAGGTGTCCACATGGTCTGATAAACACTCCTAACAACCCCACCACTAGGAGGAGTCCACATGGTCTGATAAACACTCCTAACAACCTGACCACTAGGAGGTGTCCACATGGTCTGATAAACACTCCTAACAACCCCACCACTAGGAGGTGTCCACATGGTCTGATAAACACTCCTAACAACCAGACCACTAGGAGGTGTCCACATGGTCTGATAAACACTCCTAACAACCCCACCACTAGGAGGTGTCCACATGGTCTGATAAACACTCCTAACAACCCCACCACTAGGAGGTGTCCACATGGTCTGATAAACACTCCTAACAACCAGACCACTAGGAGGTGTCCACATGGTCTGATAAACACTCCTAACAACCAGACCACTAGGAGGTGTCCACATGGTCTGATAAACACTCCTAACAACCCCACCACTAGGAGGTGTCCACATGGTCTGATAAACACTCCTAACAACCCCACCACTAGGAGGTGTCCACATGGTCTGATAAACACTCCTAACAACCCCACCACTAGGAGGTGTCCACATGGTCTGATAAACACTCCTAACAACCCCACCACTAGGAGGTGTCCACATGGTCTGATAAACACTCCTAACAACCTGACCACTAGGAGGTGTCCACATGGTCTGATAAACACTCCTAACAACCATACCACTAGGAGGTGTCCACATGGTCTGATAAACACTCCTAACAACCAGACCACTAGGAGGTGTCCACATGGTCTGATAAACACTCCTAACAACCCCACCACTAGGAGGTGTCCACATGGTGTGATAAACACTCCTAACAACCCCACCACTAGGAGGTGTCCACATGGTCTGATAAACACTCCTAACAACCCCACCACTAGGAGGTGTCCACATGGTTTGATAAACACTCCTAACAACCAGACCACTAGGAGGTGTCCACATGGTCTGATAAACACTCCTAACAACCAGACCACTAGGAGGTGTCCACATGGTCTGATAAACACTCCTAACAACCCCACCACTAGGAGGTGTCCACATGGTCTGATAAACACTCCTAACAACCCCACCACTAGGAGGTGTCCACATGGTCTGATAAACACTCCAAACAACCCCACCACTAGGAGGTGTCCACATGGTCTGATAAACACTCCTAACAACCTGACCACTAGGAGGTGTCCACATGGTCTGATAAACACTCCTAACAACCCCACCACTAGGAGGTGTCCACATGGTCTGATAAACACTCCAAACAACCCCACCACTAGGAGGTGTCCACATGGTCTGATAAACACTCCTAACAACCCCACCACTAGGAGGTGTCCACATGGTCTGATAAACACTCCTAACAACCCCACCACTAGGAGGTGTCCACATGGTCTGATAAACACTCCTAACAACCCCACCACTAGGAGGTGTCCACATGGTCTGATAAACACTCCTAACAACCCCACCACTAGGAGGTGTCCACATGGTCTGATAAACACTCCTAACAACCAGACCACTAGGAGGTGTCCACATGGTCTGATAAACACTCCTAACAACCCCACCACTAGGAGGTGTCCACATGGTCTGATAAACACTCCTAACAACCAGACCACTAGGAGGTGTCCACATGGTCTGATAAACACTCCTAACAACCAGACCACTAGGAGGTGTCCACATGGTCTGATAAACACTCCTAACAACCAGACCACTAGGAGGTGTCCACATGGTCTGATAAACACTCCTAACAACCCCACCACTAGGAGGTGTCCACATGGTCTGATAAACACTCCTAACAACCCCACCACTAGGAGGTGTCCACATGGTCTGATAAACACTCCTAACAACCCCACCACTAGGAGGTGTCCACATGGTTTGATAAACACTCCTAACAACCAGACCACTAGGAGGTGTCCACATGGTCTGATAAACACTCCTAACAACCAGACCACTAGGAGGTGTCCACATGGTCTGATAAACACTCCTAACAACCCCACCACTAGGAGGTGTCCACATGGTCTGATAAACACTCCTAACAACCCCACCACTAGGAGGTGTCCACATGGTCTGATAAACACTCCTAACAACCCCACCACTAGGAGGTGTCCACATGGTCTGATAAACACTCCTAACAACCCCACCACTAGGAGGTGTCCACATGGTCTGATAAACACTCCTAACAACCCCACCACTAGGAGGTGTCCACATGGTCTGATAAACACTCCTAACAACCCCACCACTAGGAGGTGTCCACATGGTCTGATAAACACTCCTAACAACCAGACCACTAGGAGGTGTCCACATGGTCTGATAAACACTCCTAACAACCAGACCACTAGGAGGTGTCCACATGGTCTGATAAACACTCCTAACAACCCCACCACTAGGAGGTGTCCACATGGTCTGATAAACACTCCTAACAACCAGACCACTAGGAGGTGTCCACATGGTCTGATAAACACTCCTAACAACCAGACCACTAGGAGGTGTCCACATGGTCTGATAAACACTCCTAACAACCCCACCACTAGGAGGTGTCCACATGGTCTGATAAACACTCCTAACAACCCCACCACTAGGAGGTGTCCACATGGTCTGATAAACACTCCTAACAACCCCACCACTAGGAGGTGTCCACATGGTCTGATAAACACTCCTAACAACCTGACCACTAGGAGGTGTCCACATGGTCTGATAAACACTCCTAACAACCTGACCACTAGGAGGTGTCCACATGGTCTGATAAACACTCCTAACAACCATACCACTAGGAGGTGTCCACATGGTCTGATAAACACTCCTAACAACCAGACCACTAGGAGGTGTCCACATGGTCTGATAAACACTCCTAACAACCCCACCACTAGGAGGTGTCCACATGGTCTGATAAACACTCCTAACAACCCCACCACTAGGAGGTGTCCACATGGTCTGATAAACACTCCTAACAACCCCACCACTAGGAGGTGTCCACATGGTTTGATAAACACTCCTAACAACCAGACCACTAGGAGGTGTCCACATGGTCTGATAAACACTCCTAACAACCAGACCACTAGGAGGTGTCCACATGGTCTGATAAACACTCCTAACAACCCCACCACTAGGAGGTGTCCACATGGTCTGATAAACACTCCTAACAACCCCACCACTAGGAGGTGTCCACATGGTCTGATAAACACTCCAAACAACCCCACCACTAGGAGGTGTCCACATGGTCTGATAAACACTCCTAACAACCCCACCACTAGGAGGTGTCCACATGGTCTGATAAACACTCCTAACAACCCCACCACTAGGAGGTGTCCACATGGTCTGATAAACACTCCTAACAACCCCACCACTAGGAGGTGTCCACATGGTCTGATAAACACTCCTAACAACCCCACCACTAGGAGGTGTCCACATGGTCTGATAAACACTCCTAACAACCCCACCACTAGGAGGTGTCCACATGGTCTGATAAACACTCCTAACAACCCCACCACTAGGAGGTGTCCACATGGTCTGATAAACACTCCTAACAACCCCACCACTAGGAGGTGTCCACATGGTCTGATAAACACTCCTAACAACCCCACCACTAGGAGGTGTCCACATGGTCTGATAAACACTCCTAACAACCAGACCACTAGGAGGTGTCCACATGGTCTGATAAACACTCCTAACAACCAGACCACTAGGAGGTGTCCACATGGTCTGATAAACACTCCTAACAACCCCACCACTAGGAGGTGTCCACATGGTCTGATAAACACTCCTAACAACCATACCACTAGGAGGTGTCCACATGGTCTGATAAACACTCCTAACAACCAGACCACTAGGAGGTGTCCACATGGTCTGATAAACACTCCTAACAACCAGACCACTAGGAGGTGTCCACATGGTCTGATAAACACTCCTAACAACCCCACCACTAGGAGGTGTCCACATGGTCTGATAAACACTCCTAACAACCCCACCACTAGGAGGTGTCCACATGGTCTGATAAACACTCCTAACAACCCCACCACTAGGAGGTGTCCACATGGTCTGATAAACACTCCTAACAACCCCACCACTAGGAGGTGTCCACATGGTCTGATAAACACTCCTAACAACCCCACCACTAGGAGGTGTCCACATGGTCTGATAAACACTCCTAACAACCCCACCACTAGGAGGTGTCCACATGGTCTGATAAACACTCCTAACAACCCCACCACTAGGAGGTGTCCACATGGTCTGATAAACACTCCTAACAACCCCACCACTAGGAGGTGTCCACATGGTCTGATAAACACTCCTAACAACCCCACCACTAGGAGGTGTCCACATGGTCTGATAAACACTCCTAACAACCCCACCACTAGGAGGTGTCCACATGGTCTGATAAACACTCCTAACAACCCCACCACTAGGAGGTGTCCACATGGTCTGATAAACACTCCTAACAACCTGACCACTAGGAGGTGTCCACATGGTCTGATAAACACTCCTAACAACCTGACCACTAGGAGGTGTCCACATGGTCTGATAAACACTCCTAACAACCATACCACTAGGAGGTGTCCACATGGTCTGATAAACACTCCTAACAACCAGACCACTAGGAGGTGTCCACATGGTCTGATAAACACTCCTAACAACCCCACCACTAGGAGGTGTCCACATGGTCTGATAAACACTCCTAACAACCCCACCACTAGGAGGTGTCCACATGGTCTGATAAACACTCCTAACAACCCCACCACTAGGAGGTGTCCACATGGTTTGATAAACACTCCTAACAACCAGACCACTAGGAGGTGTCCACATGGTCTGATAAACACTCCTAACAACCAGACCACTAGGAGGTGTCCACATGGTCTGATAAACACTCCTAACAACCCCACCACTAGGAGGTGTCCACATGGTCTGATAAACACTCCTAACAACCCCACCACTAGGAGGTGTCCACATGGTCTGATAAACACTCCTAACAACCCCACCACTAGGAGGTGTCCACATGGTCTGATAAACACTCCTAACAACCTGACCACTAGGAGGTGTCCACATGGTCTGATAAACACTCCTAACAACCCCACCACTAGGAGGTGTCCACATGGTCTGATAAACACTCCTAACAACCAGACCACTAGGAGGTGTCCACATGGTCTGATAAACACTCCTAACAACCAGACCACTAGGAGGTGTCCACATGGTCTGATAAACACTCCTAACAACCCCACCACTAGGAGGAGTCCACATGGTCTGATAAACACTCCTAACAACCTGACCACTAGGAGGTGTCCACATGGTCTGATAAACACTCCTAACAACCCCACCACTAGGAGGTGTCCACATGGTCTGATAAACACTCCTAACAACCCCACCACTAGGAGGTGTCCACATGGTCTGATAAACACTCCTAACAACCCCACCACTAGGAGGTGTCCACATGGTCTGATAAACACTCCTAACAACCCCACCACTAGGAGGTGTCCACATGGTCTGATAAACACTCCTAACAACCAGACCACTAGGAGGTGTCCACATGGTCTGATAAACACTCCTAACAACCCCACCACTAGGAGGTGTCCACATGGTCTGATAAACACTCCTAACAACCTGACCACTAGGAGGTGTCCACATGGTCTGATAAACACTCCTAACAACCCCACCACTAGGAGGTGTCCACATGGTCTGATAAACACTCCTAACAACCAGA
This sequence comes from Oncorhynchus nerka, assembly GCF_034236695.1. Classification (NCBI taxonomy): domain Eukaryota; kingdom Metazoa; phylum Chordata; class Actinopteri; order Salmoniformes; family Salmonidae; genus Oncorhynchus; species Oncorhynchus nerka. The sequence continues at coordinate 161,054 of NW_027040201.1, read as the reverse complement.
CCACTAGGAGGTGTCCACATGGTCTGATAAACACTCCTAACAACCAGACCACTAGGAGGTGTCCACATGGTCTGATAAACACTCCTAACAACCCCACCACTAGGAGGTGTCCACATGGTCTGATAAACACTCCTAACAACCTGACCACTAGGAGGTGTCCACATGGTCTGATAAACACTCCTAACAACCCCACCACTAGGAGGTGTCCACATGGTCTGATAAACACTCCTAACAACCCCACCACTAGGAGGTGTCCACATGGTCTGATAAACACTCCTAACAACCAGACCACTAGGAGGTGTCCACATGGTCTGATAAACACTCCTAACAACCCCACTAGGAGGTGTCCACATGGTCTGATAAACACTCCTAACAACCAGACCACTAGGAGGTGTCCACATGGTCTGATAAACACTCCTAACAACCCCACCACTAGGAGGTGTCCACATGGTCTGATAAACACTCCTAACAACCCCACCACTAGGAGGTGTCCACATGGTCTGATAAACACTCCTAACAACCCCACCACTAGGAGGTGTCCACATGGTCTGATAAACACTCCTAACAACCAGACCACTAGGAGGTGTCCACATGGTCTGATAAACACTCCTAACAACCAGACCACTAGGAGGTGTCCACATGGTCTGATAAACACTCCTAACAACCCCACCACTAGGAGGTGTCCACATGGTCTGATAAACACTCCTAACAACCCCACCACTAGGAGGTGTCCACATGGTCTGATAAACACTCCAAACAACCCCACCACTAGGAGGTGTCCACATGGTCTGATAAACACTCCTAACAACCTGACCACTAGGAGGTGTCCACATGGTCTGATAAACACTCCTAACAACCCCACCACTAGGAGGTGTCCACATGGTCTGATAAACACTCCTAACAACCCCACCACTAGGAGGTGTCCACATGGTCTGATAAACACTCCTAACAACCCCACCACTAGGAGGTGTCCACATGGTCTGATAAACACTCCTAACAACCCCACCACTAGGAGGTGTCCACATGGTCTGATAAACACTCCTAACAACCCCACCACTAGGAGGTGTCCACATGGTCTGATAAACACTCCTAACAACCCCACCACTAGGAGGTGTCCACATGGTCTGATAAACACTCCTAACAACCAGACCACTAGGAGGTGTCCACATGGTCTGATAAACACTCCTAACAACCCCACCACTAGGAGGTGTCCACATGGTCTGATAAACACTCCTAACAACCCCACCACTAGGAGGTGTCCACATGGTCTGATAAACACTCCTAACAACCCCACCACTAGGAGGTGTCCACATGGTCTGATAAACACTCCTAACAACCTGACCACTAGGAGGTGTCCACATGGTCTGATAAACACTCCTAACAACCTGACCACTAGGAGGTGTCCACATGGTCTGATAAACACTCCTAACAACCCCACCACTAGGAGGTGTCCACATGGTCTGATAAACACTCCTAACAACCAGACCACTAGGAGGTGTCCACATGGTCTGATAAACACTCCTAACAACCCCACCACTAGGAGGTGTCCACATGGTCTGATAAACACTCCTAACAACCCCACCACTAGGAGGTGTCCACATGGTCTGATAAACACTCCTAACAACCCCACCACTAGGAGGTGTCCACATGGTCTGATAAACACTCCTAACAACCCCACCACTAGGAGGTGTCCACATGGTCTGATAAACACTCCTAACAACCAGACCACTAGGAGGTGTCCACATGGTCTGATAAACACTCCTAACAACCAGACCACTAGGAGGTGTCCACATGGTCTGATAAACACTCCTAACAACCCCACCACTAGGAGGTGTCCACATGGTCTGATAAACACTCCTAACAACCCCACCACTAGGAGGTGTCCACATGGTCTGATAAACACTCCTAACAACCCCACCACTAGGAGGTGTCCACATGGTCTGATAAACACTCCTAACAACCCCACCACTAGGAGGTGTCCACATGGTCTGATAAACACTCCTAACAACCAGACCACTAGGAGGTGTCCACATGGTCTGATAAACACTCCTAACAACCCCACCACTAGGAGGTGTCCACATGGTCTGATAAACACTCCTAACAACCAGACCACTAGGAGGTGTCCACATGGTCTGATAAACACTCCTAACAACCCCACCACTAGGAGGTGTCCACATGGTCTGATAAACACTCCTAACAACCCCACCACTAGGAGGTGTCCACATGGTCTGATAAACACTCCTAACAACCCCACCACTAGGAGGAGTCCACATGGTCTGATAAACACTCCTAACAACCTGACCACTAGGAGGTGTCCACATGGTCTGATAAACACTCCTAACAACCCCACCACTAGGAGGTGTCCACATGGTCTGATAAACACTCCTAACAACCCCACCACTAGGAGGTGTCCACATGGTTTGATAAACACTCCTAACAACCAGACCACTAGGAGGTGTCCACATGGTCTGATAAACACTCCTAACAACCAGACCACTAGGAGGTGTCCACATGGTCTGATAAACACTCCTAACAACCCCACCACTAGGAGGTGTCCACATGGTCTGATAAACACTCCTAACAACCCCACCACTAGGAGGTGTCCACATGGTCTGATAAACACTCCTAACAACCCCACCACTAGGAGGTGTCCACATGGTCTGATAAACACTCCTAACAACCTGACCACTAGGAGGTGTCCACATGGTCTGATAAACACTCCTAACAACCTGACCACTAGGAGGTGTCCACATGGTCTGATAAACACTCCTAACAACCATACCACTAGGAGGTGTCCACATGGTCTGATAAACACTCCTAAAAACCAGACCACTAGGAGGTGTCCATATGGTCTGATAAAGACTCCTAACAACCCCACCACTAGGAGGTGTCCACATGGTGTGATAAACACTCCTAACAACCCCACCACTAGGAGGTGTCCACATGGTCTGATAAACACTCCTAACAACCCCACCACTAGGAGGTGTCCACATGGTTTGATAAACACTCCTAACAACCAGACCACTAGGAGGTGTCCACATGGTCTGATAAACACTCCTAACAACCCCACCACTAGGAGGTGTCCACATGGTCTGATAAACACTCCTAACAACCCCACCACTAGGAGGAGTCCACATGGTCTGATAAACACTCCTAACAACCTGACCACTAGGAGGTGTCCACATGGTCTGATAAACACTCCTAACAACCCCACCACTAGGAGGTGTCCACATGGTCTGATAAACACTCCTAACAACCCCACCACTAGGAGGTGTCCACATGGTTTGATAAACACTCCTAACAACCAGACCACTAGGAGGTGTCCACATGGTCTGATAAACACTCCTAACAACCAGACCACTAGGAGGTGTCCACATGGTCTGATAAACACTCCTAACAACCCCACCACTAGGAGGTGTCCACATGGTCTGATAAACACTCCTAACAACCCCACCACTAGGAGGTGTCCACATGGTCTGATAAACATTCCTAACAACCCCACCACTAGGAGGTGTCCACATGGTCTGATAAACACTCCTAACAACCTGACCACTAGGAGGTGTCCACATGGTCTGATAAACACTCCTAACAACCTGACCACTAGGAGGTGTCCACATGGTCTGATAAACACTCCTAACAACCATACCACTAGGAGGTGTCCACATGGTCTGATAAACACTCCTAACAACCAGACCACTAGGAGGTGTCCACATGGTCTGATAAACACTCCTAACAACCCCACCACTAGGAGGTGTCCACATGGTGTGATAAACACTCCTAACAACCCCACCACTAGGAGGTGTCCACATGGTCTGATAAACACTCCTAACAACCCCACCACTAGGAGGTGTCCACATGGTTTGATAAACACTCCTAACAACCAGACCACTAGGAGGTGTCCACATGGTCTGATAAACACTCCTAACAACCAGACCACTAGGAGGTGTCCACATGGTCTGATAAACACTCATAACAACCAGACCACTAGGAGGTGTCCACATGTTCAGTGGTATGGTCAGACAGACTAGTGGTTAGAGTGTTGGGTCAGTAACTGGTATGGTCAGATAGACTAGTGGTTAGAGTGTTGGGTCAGTAACTGGTATGGTCAGATAGACTAGTGGTTAGAGTGGTGGGTCAGTAACTGGTATGGTCAGATAGACTAGTGGTTAGATTGTTGGGTCAGTAACTGGTATGGTCAGATAGACTAGTGGTTAGAGTGGTGGGTCAGTAACTTGTATGGTCAGATAGAGTAATGGTTAGAGTGGTGGGTCAGTAACTGGTATGGTCAGATAGACTAGTGGTTAGATTGTTGAGTCAGTAACTGGTATGGTCAGATAGACTAGTGGTTAGATTGTTGGGTCAGTAACTGGTATGGTCAGATAGACTAGTGGTTAGAGTGTTGGGTCAGTAACTGGTATGGTCAGATAGACTAGTGGTTAGAGTGGTGGTGGTCAGTAACTGGTATCGTTGGTTTGAAAACCTGACCCGTCAAGGTGAAAATCTGTCGATGTGCCCTTAAGCAAGACACTTACATCTAATTTGCTCTATGGTCACCATGGTTACTACAACCCTGTACAACAACACCTATCATACTACTACGACCCTGTACAACAACACCTATCATACTACTACGACTGACCCTGTACAACAACACCTATCATACTACTAAGATCCTGTAAAACAACACCTATCATACTACTATGACTGACCCTGTACAACAACACCTGTCATACTACTATGACCCTGTAAAACAACACCTATCATACTACTAAGATCCTGTACAACAACACCTATCCTACTACTATGACTGACCCTGTAAAACAACACCTGTCATACTACTATGACCCTGTAAAACAACACCTATCATACTACTAAGATCCTGTACAACAACACCTATCATACTACTATGACTGACCCTGTAAAACAACACCTATCATACTACTATGACTGACCCTGTAAAACAACACCTATCATACTACTATGACCGACCCTGTAAAACAACACCTATCATACTACTATGACTGACCCTGTAAAACAACACCTATCATACTACTATGACTGACCCTGTAAAAACAACACCTATCATACTACTAAGATCCTGTACAACAACACCTATCATACTACTATGACATACCCTGTAAAACAACACCTATCATACTATTATGTCTGACCCTGTAAAACAACACCTATCATACTACTATGACTGACCCTGTACAACAACACCTATCATACTACTATGACTGACCCTATAAAACAACACCTATCATACTACTATGACTGACCCTGTACAACAACAGCTATCATACTACTACGACCCTGTACAACAACACCTATCATACTACTAAGATCCTGTACAACAACACCTATCCTACTACTATGACTGACCCTGTAAAACAACACCTATCATACTACTATGACTGACCCTGTACAACAACACCTGTCATACTACTATGACCCTGTAAAACAACACCTATCATACTACTAAGATCCTGTACAACAACACCTATCCTACTACTATGACTGACCCTGTAAAACAACACCTGTCATACTACTATGACCCTGTAAAACAACACCTATCATACTACTAAGATCCTGTACAACAACACCTATCATACTACTATGACTGACCCTGTAAAACAACACCTATCATACTACTATGACTGACCCTGTAAAACAACACCTATCATACTACTATGACTGACCCTGTACAACAACAGCTATCATACTACTATGACTGACCCTATAAAACAACACCTATCATACTACTACGACCCTGTACAACAACACCTATCATACTACTATGACCGACCCTGTACAACAACACCTATCATACTACTATGACCCTGTAAAACAACACCTATCATACTACTATGACTGACCCTGTAAAACAACACCTATCATACTACTATGACTGACCCTGTACAACAACAGCTATCATACTACTACGACCCTGTACAACAACACCTATCATACTACTATGACTGACCCTGTGAAACAACACCTATCATACTACTATGACTGACCCTGTAAAACAACACCTATCATACTACTATGACTGACCCTGTGAAACAACACCTATCATACTACTATGACCCTGTACAACAACACCTATCATACTACTATGACTGACCCTGTACAACAACACCTATCATACTACTATGACTGACCCTGTACAACAACACCTATCATACTACTATGACTGACCCTGTACAACAACACCTATCATACTACTATGACTGACCATACTACTATGACTGACCCTGTACAACAACACCTATCATACTACTATGACTGACCCTGTAAAACAACACCTATCATACTACTATGACCCTGTAAAACAACACCTATCATACTACTATGACCCTGTACAACAACACCTATCATACTACTATGACTGACCCTGTGAAACAACACCTATCATACTACTATGACTGACCCTGTAAAACAACACCTATCATACTACTATGACCCTGTAAAACAACACCTATCATACTACTACGACCCTGTACAACAACACCTATCATACTACTATGACTGGCCCTGTAAAACAACACCTATCATACTACTACGACCCTGTACAACAACACCTATCATACTACTATGACTGACCCTATAAAACAACACATTACAATGAACCAATCTGATGTCTGTGACAATCAAACACTTTAAAAGCGAACCAACATAAAGAAACTGACAGCATAGATTTGTTTTATTACAACAGTTAATTGAACAATGCTGTTTATAAATCTAGTTGACATTCATCCCAGGACACATTGACTTGCATTACACTCTCACTGCAGAACAACATCCTCATGAAATCACATGACTTCTAGTTAGAGAAGAGGATTCCTGTTAACACGGCCTGCTACAAGCAGGAAACTAGTTATGGACCAGCCAGAAATGTGACATGTCTGTTTGACAGTTACCCTGAAAGATGCAAATGTGAACTATCTTGTCATCTCTTTGGCTAACCACATTGGAACATTCTAGTCTTGAAGGACATGAACTGGCAGAACAGGTTTCAGCAAAGAATGGAGTCATTGTTTTCATGAAGGTGTAACCATGACGATGGGAGGGACAGGAGGCAGACTAAGTGCAGCCACCTGAACTACTGTCCTACAGAGACAAACAGCATCTGCACAAACAGCCACCTGAACTACTGTCCTACAAAGACAGCCACCTGAACTACTGTCCTACAGAGACAAACAGCATCTACACAAACAGCCACCTGAACTACTGTCCTACAAAGACAAACAGCATCTACACAAACAGCCACCTGAACTACTGTCCTACAAAGACAAACAGCATCTACACAAACAGCCACCTGAACTACTGTCCTACAAAGACAAACAGCCACCTGAACTACTGTCCTACAAAGACAAACAGCATCTACACAAACAGCCACCTGAACTACTGTCCTACAAAGACAAACAGCCACCTGAACTACTGTCCTACAGAGACAAACAGCATCTACACAAACAGCCACCTGAACTACTGTCCTACAAAGACAAACAGCCACCTGAACTACTGTCCTACAAAGACAAACAGCATCTACACAAACAGCCACCTGAACTACTGTCCTACAAAGACAAACAGCCACCTGAACTACTGTCCTACAGAGACAAACAGCATCTACACAAACAGCCACCTGAACTACTGTCCTACAAAAACAAACCGCATCTACACGAACAGCCACCTGAACTACTGTCCTACAGAGACAAACAGCCACCTGAACTACTGTCCTACAAAGACAAACCGCATCTACACGAACAGCCACCTGAACTACTGTCCTACAAAGACAAACAGCCACCTGAACTACTGTCCTACAAAGACAAACAGCATCTACACAAACAGCCACCTGAACTACTGTTCTACAAAGACAAACATCATCTACACAAACAGCCACCTGAACTACTGTCCTACAAAGACAAACAGCCACCTGAACTACTGTTCTACAAAGACAAACATCATCTACACAAACAGCCACCTGAACTACTGTCCTACAAAGACAAACAGCCACCTGAACTACTGTTCTACAAAGACAAACATCATCTACACAAACAGCCACCTGAACTACTGTCCTACAAAGACAAACAGCCACCTGAACTACTGTTCTACAAAGACAAACATCATCTACACAAACAGCCACCTGAACTACTGTTCTACAAAGACAAACATCATCTACACAAACAGCCACCTGAACTACTGTCCTACAAAGACAAACAGCCACCTGAACTACTGCCCTACAAAGACAAACAGCCACCTGAACTACTGTCCTACAAAGACAAACAGCCACCTGAACTACTGTCCTACAAAGACAATCAGCCACCTGAACTACTGTCCTACAAAGACAAACAGCCACCTGAACTACTGTCCTACAGAGACAAACAGCAACCTGAACTACTGTCCTACAAAGACAAACAGCATCTACACAAACAGCCACCTGAACTACTGTCCTACAAAGACAATCAGCCACCTGAACTACTGTCCTACAGAGACAAACAGCATCTACACAAACAGCCACCTGAACTACTGTCCTACAAAGACAAACAGACACCTGAACTACTGTCCTACAAAGACAATCAGCCACCTGAACTACTGTCCTACAAAGACAAACAGCCACCTGAACTACTGTCCTACAGAGACAAACAGCAACCTGAACTACTGTCCTACAAAGACAAACAGCCACCTGAACTACTGTCCTACAGAGACAAACAGCCACCTGAACTACTGTCCTACAAAGACAAACAGCATCTACACAAACATACACACACACATGATAACATACACACACACACACACATGATAACATACACACACACATGATAACATACACACTATACACACACACATGATAACATACACACACACACACACATGATAACATACACACACACATGACACACACACTATACACACACACATGATAACATACACACTATACACACACACATGATAACATACACACTATACACACACACATGATAACATCCACACTATACACACACACATGATAACATACACACTATACACACACACATGATAACATACACACTATACACACACACATGATAACATACACACTATACACACACACATGATAACATACACACTATACACACACACATGATAACATACACACTATACACACACACATGATAACATACACACACACATGATACACACACACACACACATGATAACATACACACTATACACACACACATGATAACATCCACACTATACACACACACACGATAACATACACACACACACACATGATAACATACACACACACACACACATGATAACATACACACTATACACACACACATGATAACATACACACTATACACACACACATGATAACATACACACTATACACACACACATGATAACATACACACACACATGATAACATACACACACACATGATAACATATGCACTATACACACACACATGATAACATACACACACACATGATAACATACACACACACATGATAACATACACACTATACACACACACATGATAACATACACACTATACATACACACATGATAACATACACACTATACACACACACATGATAACATACACACTATACACACACACATGATAACATACACACACACATGATAACATACACACTATACACACACACATGATAACATACACACACACATGATAACATACACACACACATGATAACATACACACTATACACACACACATGATAACATACACACACACATGATAACATACACACACACATGATAACATATGCACTATACACACACACATGATAACATACACACACACATGATAACATACACACACACATGATAACATACACACTATACACACACACATGATAACATACACACTATACACACACACATGATAACATACACACTATACACACACACATGATAACATACACACACACACATGATAACATACACACTATACACACACACATGATAACATACACACACACACATGATAACATACACACTATACACACACACATGATAACATACACACACACACATGATAACATACACACTATACACATGATAACATACACACTATACACACACACATGATAACATACACACACACACATGATAACATACACACACACACATGATAACATACACACTATACACACACACATGATAACATACACACACACACATGATAACATACACACTATACACACACACACATGATAACATACACACACACACATGATAACATACGCACTATACACACATGTACTCATGGAGTTTTCATTGTAGATATGTGGTAGTGGAGTAGGGGCCTGTAATAAATGTATTGTGCTGTTTTTAAATTTGTATAACTGCCTTAATTTTGCCAGAACCCAGGAAGAGTAGCTGCTGCCTTGGCAGTGCTGAACTACCACCTCATCTGTCAGCTCAGGCTGCACAACTGTTTGCTCTTACTAGAGCATTTATTTAGGCTTCGGTACATTCTGGAAGCAATGTGGGTTCCTCACCTCATCTGCTAAATTGGTTGAAAACTTGTTGGAGGCTATTTTGTTAGCACTTCCCATCTCTGTTAAAAACATGTTTTCTCACCAGGATGTTTCTGATCTGCAAGGGCCTGGAGAAATGAGAATGGAGAAATAAGTGTTCTTGGCACATGACCAAGACCATGTGTAAAATGGGAGGAGTTGTGGTTTGTATGACTAACAATGTAGGCAGAGGAAGGCTGAGACCGGATTGTCATAGGTAACAGTAACGCCTCTGTCTCTGATGTACCTGCATTGTACCTATCATACTACTTTCACTGACCCTATAAAACAACACACTGCACCTATCATCCTACTATGACTGACCCTGTACAACAACACCTATCATACTACTATGACTGACCCTGTAAAACAACACCTATCATACTACTATGACTGACCCTGTAAAACAACACCTATCATACTACTATGACTGACCCTGTACAACAACACCTATCATACTACTATGACTGACCCTGTACAACAACACCTATCATACTACTATGACTGACCCTGTACAACAACACCTATCATACTACTATGACTGACCCTGTACAACAACACCTATCATACTACTGTGACTGACCCTGTACAACAACACCTATCATACTACTATGACTGACCCTGTGAAACAACACCTATCATACTACTATGACCCTGTAAAACAACACCTATCATACTACTATGACTGACCCTGTAAAACCACACCTATCATACTACTATGACTGACCCTGTAAAACAACACCTATCATACTACTATGACTGACCCTGTAAAACAACACCTATCATACTACTATGACTGACCCTGTACAACAACACCTATCATACTACTATGACTGACCCTGTAAAACAACACCTATCACACTACTATGTCTGACCCTGTACAACAACACCTATCATACTACTATGACTGACCCTGTACAACAACACCTATCATACTACTATGACTGACCCTGTACAACAACACCTATCATACTACTATGACTGACCCTGTACAACAACACCTATCATACTACTATGACTGACCCTGTACAACAACACCTATCATACTACTATGACTGACCCTGTAAAACAACACCTATCATACTACTATGACCCTGTAAAACAACACCTGTCATACTACTATGACCCTGTACAACAACACCTATCATACTACTATGACCCTGTAAAACAACACCTATCATACTACTATGACTGACCCTGTACAACAACACCTATCATACTACTATGACCCTGTAAAACAACACCTGTCATACTACTATGACCCTGTACAACAACACCTATCATACTACTATGACCCTGTAAAACAACACCTATCATACTACTATTACTGACCCTGTAAAACAACACCTATCATACTACTATGACCCTGTAAAACAACACCTATCATACTACTATGACTGACCCTGTAAAACAACACCTATCATACTACTATGACTGACCCTGTAAAACAACACCTATCATACTACTATGACTGACCCTGTAAAACAACACCTATCATACTACTATGACTGACCCTGTAAAACAACACCTATCATACTACTATGACTGACCCTGTAAAACAACACCTATCATACTACTATGACTGACCCTGTAAAACAACACCTATCATACTACTATGACTGACCCTGTAAAACAACACCTATCATACTACTATGACTGACCCTGTAAAACAACACCTGACTGACCCTGTAAAACAACACCTATCATACTACTACTGACTCCTGTAAAACAACACCTATCATACTACTATGACTGACCCTGTAAAACAACACCTATCATACTACTATGACTGACCCTGTAAAACAACACCTATCATACTACTATGACTGACCCTGTAAAACAACACCTATCATACTACTATGACTGACCCTGTAAAACAACACCTATCATACTACTATGACCCTGTACAACACCTATCATACTACTATGACTGACCCTGTAAACAACACCTATTATAATGAACCAATCTGAAAACAACACCTATCTGTGACAACCCTCAAACACTTTAACCAATCTGATGTCTGTGACAATCAAACACTTTAAAGACAAAAGACAAAAGACAGATTTGTTTTATTACAACAGTTAATTTAACAATGCTGTTTATAAATCTAGTTGACATTCATCCCAGGACACCTTGACTTGCATTACACTCTCACTGCAGAACAACATCCTCATGAAATCACATGACTTCTAGTTAGAGAAGAGGATTCCTGTAAACCCGGCCTGCTACAAGCAGGAAACTAGTTATGGACAAACCAGAAATGTGACATGTCTGTTTGACAGTTACCCTGAACGATGCATGTGTGAACTATCTTGTCATCTCTTCGGCTAACCACATTGGAACATTCTAGTCTTTAAGGACATGAACTGGCAGAACAGGTTTCAGCAAAGTATGGAGTCAATGTTTTCAGGAAGGTGTCACCATGACGATAGGAAAGACAGGAGGCAGACTAAACTGCAAGGGAAGCCACCTGAACTACTGTCCTACAAAGACAAACAGCATCTACACAAACAGCCACCTGAACTACTGTCCTACAAAGACAAACTGCATCTACACAAACAGCCACCTGAACTACTGTCCTACAGAGACACACAGCATCTACACAAACAGCCACCTGAACTACTGTCCTACAAAGACAAACAGCATCTACACAAACAGCCACCTGAACTACTGTCCTACAGAGACAAACAGCATCTACACAAACAGTCACCTGACCACTGTCCTACAAAGACAAACAGCATCTACACAAACAGCCACCTGAACTACTGTCCTACAAAGACAAACAGCCACCTGAACTACTGTCCTACAGAGACAAACAGCCACCTGAACTACTGTCCTACAAAGACAAACAGCCACCTGAACTACTGTCCTACAGAGACAAACAGCCACCTGAACTACTGTCCTACAAAGACAAACAGCCACCTGAACTACTGTCCTACAGAGACAAACAGCCACCTGAACTACTGTCCTACAGATACAAACAGCCACCTGAACTACTGTCCTACAGAGACAAACAGCCACCTGAACTACTGTCCTACAGAGACAAACAGCCACCTGAACTACTGTCCTACAAAGACAAACAGCCACCTGAACTACTGTCCTACAAAGACAAACAGCCACCTGAACTACTGTCCTAAAGAGACAAAGAGCATCTACACAAACAGTGAATCTGAGAAAAATGGCTTTAAAGTTTGTTTGTTTCCATGCATATCAACCATGACCACTGATCTGACCTATGACCCCTAAGTACTGATTCTACACTCTGCCTTGGTATGACCTATGACCCCAAAGTACTGATTCTACACTCTGCCTTGGTATGACCTATGACCCCTAAGTACTGATACTACACTCTGCCTTGGTCTGACCTTAAACAGCTGTCTGGGTAATGAAACAGCAAAGTGCAGCATCTAGAAATCTAAATGTGTTGATCCAGATTTATTGTTGTTTTTCTGTTTGATGGAAACAGTTTGAGTTCTAACTACATTCCAACTGTATTTAATGGTGTTATGTAGTTGTGTTGTCATGTTGTACTGTAGTAACCCTCAACTGTATTTAATGGTGTTATGTAGTTGTGTTGTCATGTTGTATTGTAGTAACCCTCAACTGTATTTAATGGTGTTATGTAGTTGTGTTGTCATGTTGTATTGTAGTAACCCTCAACTGTATTTAATGGTGTTATGTAGTTGTGTTGTCATGTTGTATTGTAGTAACCCTCAACTGTATTTAATGGTGTTATGTAGTTGTGTTGTCATGTTGTATTGTAGTAACCCTCACTGTCCCCTAACTACTACATACTGTATCACTGTCCCCTATCTACATACATACTGTATCACTGTCCCATGTTGTATTATCTACATACATACTGTATCACTGTATCACTGTCCCTATCTACATACATACTGTATCACTGTCCCCTATCTACAGACATACTGTATCTACATACATACTGTATCACTGTCCCCTATCTACATACATACTGTATCACTGTATCACTGTCCCCTATCTACATACATACTGTATCACTGTCCCCTATCTACATACATACTGTATCACTGTCCCCTAATCTACAGACATACTGTATCACTGTCCCTATCTACATGTATCACTGTCCCCTATCTACATACTGTATCACTGTCCCCTATCTACATACATACTGTACATACTCCCCTATCTACATACATACTGTATCACTGTACCACTGTCCCCTATCTACATACATACTGTATCACTGTCCCCTATCTACAGACATACTGTATCACTGTATCACTGTCCCCTATCTACATACATACTGTATCACTGTCCCCTATCTACATACATACTGTATCACTGTATCACTGTCCCCTATCTACATACATACTGTATTTAATGGTGTTATCACTGTACCACTGTCCCCTATCTACATACATACTGTATCACTGTCCCCTATCTACAGACATACTGTATCACTGTCCCCTATCTACATACATACTGTATCACTGTCCCCTATCTACATACATACTGTATCACTGTACCACTGTCCCCTATCTACAGACATACTGTATCACTGTCCCCTATCTACATACATACTGTATCACTGTGCCCTATCTACAGACATACTGTATCACTGTCCCCTATCTACAGACATACTGTATCACTGTATCACTGTCCCCTATCTACATACATACTGTATCACTGTCCCCTATCTACAGACATACTGTATCACTGTATCACTGTCCCCTATCTACAGACATACTGTATCACTGTATCACTGTCCCCTATCTACATACATACTGTATCACTGTACCACTGTCCCCTATCTACATACATACTGTATCACTGTCCCCTATCTACATACATACTGTATCACTGTATCACTGTCCCCTATCTATATACATACTGTATCACTGTATCACTGTCCCCTATCTACAGACATACTGTATCACTGTCCCCTATCTATATACATACTGTATCACTGTCCCCTATCTACATACATACTGTATCACTGTATCACTGTCCCCTATCTACATACATACTGTACCACTGTCCCCTATCTACATACATACTGTATCACTGTATCACTGTCCCCTATCTACATACATACTGTATCACTGTCCCCTATCTACAGACATACTGTATCACTGTCCCCTATCTACATACATACTGTATCACTGTCCCCTATCTACATACATACTGTATCACTGTATCACTGTCCCCTATCTACATACATACTGTATCACTGTATCACTGTCCCCTATCTACATACATACTGTATCACTGTCCCCTATCTACATACATACTGTATCACTGTCCCCTATCTACATACATACTGTATCACTGTATCACTGTCCCCTATCTACATACATACTGTATCACTGTATCACTGTCCCCTATCTACATACATACTGTATCACTGTCACCTATCTACATACATACTGTATCACTGTCCCCTATCTACAGACATACTGTATCACTGTCCCCTATCTACATACATACTGTATCACTGTCCCCTATCTACATACATACTGTATCACTGTCCCCTATCTACATACATACTGTATCACTGTCCCCTATCTACAGACATACTGTATCACTGTATCACTGTCCCCTATCTACATACATACTGTATCACTGTCCCCTATCTACATACATACTGTATCACTGTATCACTGTCCCCTATCTACATACATACTGTATCACTGTATCACTGTCCCCTATCTACAGACATACTGTATCACTGTCCCCTATCTACATACATACTGTATCACTGTCCCCTATCTACATACATACTGTATCACTGTCCCCTATCTACAGACATACTGTATCACTGTCCCCTATCTACATACATACTGTATCACTGTCCCCTATCTACATACATACTGTATCACTGTCCCCTATCTACATACATACTGTATCACTGTCCCCTATCTACATACATACTGTATCACTGTCCCCTATCTACAGACATACTGTATCACTGTCCCCTATCTACATACATACTCTATCACTGTCCCCTATCTACATACATACTGTATCACTGTCACCTATCTACATACATACTGTATCACTGTATCACTGTCCCCTATCTACAGACATACTGTATCACTGTATCACTGTCCCCTATCTACAGACATACTGTATCACTGTCACCTATCTACAGACATACTGTATCACTGTCCCCTATCTACATACATACTGTATCACTGTATCACTGTCCCCTATCTACATACATACTGTATCACTGTATCACTGTCCCCTATCTACATACATAC
Source organism: Oncorhynchus nerka (assembly GCF_034236695.1). NCBI lineage: Eukaryota > Metazoa > Chordata > Actinopteri > Salmoniformes > Salmonidae > Oncorhynchus > Oncorhynchus nerka. The sequence continues at coordinate 144,264 of NW_027040201.1, read as the reverse complement.
TGTATCACTGTATCACTGTCCCCTATCTACATACATACTGTATCACTGTATCACTGTCCCCTATCTACAGACATACTGTACCACTGTCCCCTATCTACATACATACTGTATCACTGTCCCCTATCTACATACATACTGTATCACTGTCACCTATCTACATACATATTGTATCACTGTATCACTGTCCCCTATCTACATACATACTGTATCACTGTCCCCTATCTACATACATACTGTATCACTGTATCACTGTCCCCTATCTACATACATACTGTATCACTGTATCACTGTCCCCTATCTACATACATACTGTATCACTGTCCCCTATCTACAGACATACTGTATCACTGTCCCCTATCTACATACATACTGTATCACTGTCCCCTATCTACATACATACTGTATCACTGTACCACTGTCCCCTATCTACATACATACTGTATCACTGTCACCTATCTACAGACATACTGTATCACTGTCCCCTATCTACATACATACTGTATCACTGTACCACTGTCCCCTATCTACAGACATACTGTATCACTGTATCACTGTCCCCTATCTACATACATACTGTATCACTGTCCCCTATCTACATACATACTGTATCACTGTCCCCTATCTACAGACATACTGTATCACTGTCCCCTATCTACATACATACTGTATCACTGTCCCCTATCTACATACATACTGTATCACTGGATCACTGTCCCCTATCTACATACATACTGTATCACTGTACCACTGTCCCCTATCTACATATATACTGTATCACTGTCCCCTATCTACATATATACTGTATCACTGTATCACTGTCACCTATCTACATATATACTGTATCACTGTCCCCTATCTACATATATACTGTATCACTGTATCACTGTCCCCTATCTACATACATACTGTATCACTGTATCACTGTCCCCTATCTACATACATACTGTATCACTGTCCCCTATCTACAGACATACTGTATCACTGTCCCCTATCTACATACATACTGTATCACTGTCCCCTATCTACATACATACTGTATCACTGTATCACTGTCACCTATCTACAGACATACTGTATCACTGTCCCCTATCTACATACATACTGTATCACTGTCCCCTATCTACAGACATACTGTATCACTGTCCCCTATCTACAGACATACTGTATCACTGTATCACTGTCCCCTATCTACATACATACTGTATCACTGTCCCCTATCTACAGACATACTGTATCACTGTCCCCTATCTACAGACATACTGTATCACTGTATCACTGTCCCCTATCTACATACATACTGTATCACTGTCCCCTATCTACATACATACTGTATCACTGTCCCCTATCTACATACATACTGTATCACTGTCCCCTATCTACATACATACTGTATCACTGTCCCCTATCTACAGACATACTGTATCACTGTCCCCTATCTACATACATACTGTATCACTGTCCCCTATCTACATACATACTGTATCACTGTACCACTGTCCCCTATCTACAGACATACTGTATCACTGTCCCCTATCTACAGACATACTGTATCACTGTCCCCTATCTACATACATACTGTATCACTGTATCACTGTCACCTATCTACATACATACTGTATCACTGTATCACTGTCCCCTATCTACATACATACTGTATCACTGTCCCCTATCTACAGACATACTGTATCACTGTCCCCTATCTACAGACATACTGTATCACTGTCTCCTATCTACATACATACTGTATCACTGTATCACTGTCACCTATCTACATACATACTGTATCACTGTCCCCTATCTACATACATACTATATCACTGTCCCCTATCTACATACATACTGTATCACTGTCACCTATCTACAGACATACTGTATCACTGTCACCTATCTACAGACATACTGTATCACTGTCCCCTATCTACATACATACTGTATCACTGTCCCCTATCTACAGACATACTGTAGCACTGTCCCCTATCTACATACATACTGTACCACTGTCCCCTATCTACATACATACTCTATCACTGTCCCCTATCTACATACATACTGTATCACTGTCCCCTATCTACATACATACTCTATCACTGTCCCCTATCTACATACATACTCTATCACTGTCCCCTATCTACATACATACTGTATACTGTATCACTGTCCACTGTCCCTATCTACATACATACTGTATCACTGTATCACTGTCCCCTATCTACAGACATACTGTATCACTGTCCCCTATCTACATACATACTGTATCACTGTCCCCTATCTACATACATACTGTATCACTGTCCCCTATCTACATACATACTGTATCACTGTCCCCTATCTACATACATACTGTATCACTGTCCCCTATCTACAGACATACTGTATCACTGTCCCCTATCTACATACATACTGTATCACTGTCCCCTATCTACATACATACTGTATCACTGTCCCTATCTACATACATACTGTATCACTGTCCCCTATCTACATACATACTGTATCACTGTCCCCTATCTACATACATACTGTATCACTGTCCCCTATCTACATACATACTGTATCACTGTCCCCTATCTACATACATACTGTATCACTGTCCTGTCCTATCTACATACATACTGTATCACTGTCCATACATACTGTATCCACTGTCCCCTATCTACATACATACTGTATCACTGTCCCCCCTATCTACAGACATACATACTGTATCACTGTCCCCTATCTACATACATACTGTATCACTGTCCCCTATCTACATACATACTGTATCACTGTCCCTATCTACATACATATCTACATATATCACTGTATCACTGTCCCCTATCTACATACATACTGTATCACTGTCCCCTATCTACATACATACTGTATCACTGTCCCCTATCTACATACATACTGTATCACTGTATCACTGTCCCCTATCTACAGACATACTGTATCACTGTATCACTGTCCCCTATCTACAGACATACTGTATCACTGTCCCCTATCTACAGACATACTGTATCACTGTCCCCTATCTACATACATACTGTATCACTGTCCCCTATCCCCACTGTCCCCTATCTACATACATACTATCACTGTATCACTGTCCCCTATCTACATACATACTGTATCACTGTATCACTGTCCCCTATCTACATACATACTGTATCACTGTATCACTGTCCCCTATCTACATACATACTGTATCACTGTCCCCTATCTACATACATACTGTATCACTGTCCCCTATCTACCCTGTATCACTGTCCCCTATCTACATACATACTGTATCACTGTCCCCTATCACTGTCACCTATCTACATACATACTGTATCACTGTCCCCTATCTACATACATACTGTATCACTGTATCACTGTCCCCCCTATCTACAGACATACTGTATCACTGTCCCCTATCTACATACATACTGTATCACTGTCCCCTATCTACATACATACTGTATCACTGTCCCCTATCTACATACATACTGTATCACTGTCCCTATCTACATACATACTGTATCACTGTATCACTGTCCCCTATCTACATACATACTGTATCACTGTCCCCTATCTACATACATACTGTCCCTATCACTGTATCACTGTCCCCTATCTACATACATACTGTATCACTGTATCACTGTCCCCTATCTACAGACATACTGTATCACTGTCCTGTCCCCTATCTACATACATACTGTATCACTGTCCCCCCTATCTACATACATACTGTATCACTGTCCCCTATCTACATACATACTGTATCACTGTCCCCTATCTACATACATACTGTATCACTGTATCATCACTGTCCCCTATCTACATACATACTGTATCACTGTCCCCTATCTACATACATACTGTATCACTGTCCCCTATCTACATACATACTGTATCACTGTCCCCTATCTATCATCACTGTCCCCTATCTACATACATACTGTATCACTGTCCCCTATCTACATACATACTGTATCACTGTCCCCTATCTACATACATACTGTATCACTGTCCCCTATCTACATACATACTGTATCACTGTCCCCTATCTACATACATACTGTATCACTGTCCCCTATCTACATACATACTGTATCACTGTCCCCTATCTACAGACATACTGTATCACTGTCACCTATCTACATACATACTGTATCACTGTATCACTGTCCCCTATCTACAGACATACTGTATCACTGTATCACTGTCCCCTATCTACAGACATACTGTATCACTGTCACCTATCTACAGACATACTGTATCACTGTCCCCTATCCTGTATCACTATCTACATACATACTGTATCACTGTATCACTGTCCCCTATCTACATACATACTGTATCACTGTATCACTGTCCCCTATCTACATACATACTGTATCACTGTATCACTGTCCCCTATCTACATACATACTGTATCACTGTATCACTGTCCCCTATCTACAGACATACTGTACCACTGTCCCCTATCTACATACATACTGTATCACTGTCCCCTATCTACATACATACTGTATCACTGTCACCTATCTACATACATACTGTATCACTGTATCACTGTCCCCTATCTACATACATACTGTATCACTGTCCCCTATCTACATACATACTGTATCACTGTATCACTGTCCCCTATCTACATACATACTGTATCACTGTCACTGTCCCCTATCTACATACATACTGTATCACTGTCCCCTATCTACAGACATACTGTATCACTGTCCCCTATCTACATACATACTGTATCACTGTCCCCTATCTACATACATACTGTATCACTGTACCACTGTCCCCTATCTACATACATACTGTATCACTGTCACCTATCTACAGACATACTGTATCACTGTCCCCTATCTACATACATACTGTATCACTGTACCACTGTCCCCTATCTACAGACATACTGTATCACTGTATCACTGTCCCCTATCTACATACATACTGTATCACTGTCCCCTATCTACATACATACTGTATCACTGTCCCCTATCTACAGACATACTGTATCACTGTATCACTGTCCCCTATCTACATACATACTGTATCACTGTCCCCTATCTACATACATACTGTATCACTGGATCACTGTCCCCTATCTACATACATACTGTATCACTGTACCACTGTCCCCTATCTACATACTATATCTGTATCACTGTCCCCTATCTACATACATACTGTATCACTGTATCACTGTCACCTATCTACATACATACTGTATCACTGTCCCCTATCTACATATATACTGTATCACTCACTGTCCCCTATCTACATACATACTGTATCACTGTCACTGTCCCCTATCTACATACATACTGTATCACTGTCCCCTATCTACAGACATACTGTATCACTGTCCCCTATCTACATACATACTGTATCACTGTCCCCTATCTACATACATACTGTATCACTGTATCACTGTCCCCTATCTACATACATACTGTATCACTGTCACTGTCCCTATCTACATACATACTGTATCACTGTCCCCTATCTACAGACATACTGTATCACTGTCCCCTATCTACAGACATACTGTATCACTGTATCACTGTCCCCTATCTACATACATACTGTATCACTCACTGTCCCCTATCTACAGACATACTGTATCACTGTCCCCTATCTACATACATACTGTATCACTGTCCCCTATCTACATACATACTGTATCACTGTCCCCTGTATCACTGTCCCCTATCTACATACATACTGTATCACTGTCCCCTATCTACATACATACTGTATCACTGTCCCCTATCTACAGACATACTGTATCACTGTCCCCTATCTACACATACTGTATCACTGTCCCCTATCTACAGACATACTGTATCACTGTCCCCTATCTACATATACTGTATCACTGTCCCCTATCTACATACATACTGTATCACTGTACCACTGTCCCCTATCTACAGACATATCTACTGACATCTACAGACATATCACTGTCCCCTATCTACAGACATACTGTATCACTGTCCCCCTATCTACATACATACTGTATCACTGTATCACTGTCACCTATCTACATACATACTGTATCACTGTCCTGTCCCCTATCTACAGACATACTGTATCACTGTCCCCTATCTACAGACATACTGTATCACTGTCCCCTATCTACAGACATACTGTATCACTGTCTCCTATCTACATACATACTGTATCACTGTATCACTGTCACCTATCTACATACATACTGTATCACTGTCCCCTATCTACATACATACTGTATCACTGTCCCCTATCTACATACATACTGTATCACTGTCACCTATCTACAGACATACTGTATCACTGTCACCTATCTACAGACATACTGTATCACTGTCCCCTATCTACATACATACTGTATCACTGTATCACTGTCCCCTATCTACATACATACTGTATCACTGTATCACTGTCCCCTATCTACAGACATACTGTATCACTGTCCACTGTCCCCTATCTACATACATACTGTATCACTGTCCCTATCTACATACATACTGTCCCCTATCTACATACATACTGTATCACTGTACTGTCCCCTATCTACATACATACTGTCACTGTCCCCTATCTACATACATACTGTATCACTGTCCCTATCTACAGACATACTGTATCACTGTCCCCTATCTACATACATACTCTATCACTGTCCCCTATCTACATACATACTGTATCACTGTCCCCTATCTACATACATACTCTATCACTGTCCCCTATCTACAGACATACTGTATCACTGTCCCCTATCTACATACATACTGTATCACTGTCCCCTATCTACATACTGTATACTGTATCACTGTCCCCTATCTACAGACATACTGTATCACTGTCACCTATCTACATACATACTGTATCACTGTATCACTGTCCCTATCTACATACATACTGTATCACTGTATCCTGTCCCCTATCTACAGACATACTGTATCACTGTCACCTATCTACAGACATACTGTATCACTGTCCCCTATCTACATACATACTGTATCACTGTATCACTGTCCCCTATCTACATACATACTGTATCACTGTATCACTGTCCCCTATCTACATACATACTGTATCACTGTCCTGTCCCCTATCTACATACATACTGTATCACTGTATCACTGTCCCCTATCTACATACATACTGTATCACTGTCCCCTATCTACATACATACTGTATCACTGTCCCCTATCTACATACATACTGTATCACTGTATCACTGTCACCTATCTACATACATACTGTATCACTGTATCACTGTATCACTGTCCCCTATCTACATACATACTGTATCACTGTCCCCTATCTACATACATACTGTATCACTGTACTGTCCCCTATCTACATACATACTGTATCACATACATGTATCACTGTCCCCTATCTACATACATACTGTATCACTGTCCCTATCTACAGACATACTGTATCACTGTCCCCTATCTACATACATACTGTATCACTGTCCCCTGTCCCTATCTACATACATACTGTATCACTGTATCACTGTCCCCTATCTACAGACATACTGTATCACTGTCCCCTATCTACAGACATACTGTATCACTGTCCCCTATCTACATACATACTGTATCACTGTCCCTATCTACATACATACTGTATCACTGTATCACTGTCCCCTATCTACATACATACTGTATCACTGTCCCCTATCTACATACATACTGTATCACTGTCCCCTATCTACATACATACTGTATCACTGTATCACTGTCCCCTATCTACATACATACTGTATATCACTGTATCACTGTCCCCTATCTACAGACATACTGTATCACTGTCCCCTATCACTGTCCCCTATCTACATACATACTACTGTCCCCTATCACTGTATCACTGTCCCCTATCTACATACATATATCACTGTCACAGACATACTGTCCCCCTATCTACATACATACTGTATCACTGTATCACTGTCCCTATCTACATACATACTGTATCACTGTATCACTGTCCCCTATCTACATACATACTGTATCACTGTCCCCTATCTACTGTATCACTGTCCCCTATCTACAGACATACTGTATCACTGTCCCCTATCTACATACATACTGTATCACTGTCCACTGTCCCCTATCTACATACATACTGTATCACTGTCCCCTATCTACATACATACTGTATCACTGTATCACTGTCACCACTATCTACATACATACTGTATCACTGTCCCTATCTACATATACTGTATACTGTATCACTGTCACTGTCCCTATCTACATACATACTGTATCACTGTATCACTGTCCCCTATCTACATACATACTGTATCACTGTCCCCTATCTACATACATACTGTATCACTGTATCACTGTCCCCTATCTACATACATACTGTATCACTGTATCACTGTCCCCTATCTACATACATACTGTATCACTGTCCCCTATCTACAGACATACTGTATCACTGTCCCCTATCTACATACATACTGTATCACTGTCCCCTATCTACATACATACTGTATCACTGTACCACTGTCCCCTATCTACATACATACTGTATCACTGTCACCCATCTACAGACATACTGTATCACTGTCCCTATCTACATACATACTGTATCACTGTACCACTGTCCCCTATCTACATACATACTGTATCACTGTATCACTGTCCCCTATCTACATACATACTGTATCACTGTCCCCTATCTACATACATACTGTATCACTGTCCCCTATCTACAGACATACTGTATCACTGTATCACTGTCCCCTATCTACATACATACTGTATCACTGTACCACTGTCCCCTATCTACATACATACTGTATCACTGTCCCCTATCTACATATATACATCACTGTATCACTGTCATCTACATACATATACTGTATCACTGTCCCCTATCTACATATATACTGTATCACTGTATCACTGTCCCCTATCTACATACATACTGTATCACTGTATCACTGTCCCCTATCTACATACATACTGTATCACTGTCACTGTCCCCTATCTACAGACATACTGTATCACTGTCCCCTATCTACATACATACTGTATCACTGTCCCCTATCTACATACATACTGTATCACTGTCCCCCTATCTACATACATACTGTATCACTGTCCCCTATCTACAGACATACTGTATCACTGTCCCTATCTACATACATACTGTATCACTGTATCACTGTCCCCTATCTACAGACATACTGTATCACTGTATCACTGTCCCCTATCTACAGACATACTGTATCACTGTCACCTATCTACAGACATACTGTATCACTGTCCCCTATCTACATACATACTGTATCATATCACTGTATCACTGTATCACTGTCCCCCTATCTACATACATACTGTATCACTGTATCACTGTCCCCCCTATCTACATACATACTGTATCACTGTACTGTCCCCTATCTACATACATACTGTATCACTGTCCCCTATCTACAGACATACTGTATCACTGTCCCCTATCTACATACATACTGTATCACTGTCCCTATCTACATACATACTGTATCACTGTACCACTGTCCCTATCTACATACATACTGTATCACTGTCACCTATCTACAGACATACTGTATCACTGTCCCCTATCTACATACATACTGTATCACTGTACCACTGTCCCCTATCTACAGACATACTGTATCACTGTATCACTGTCCCCTATCTACATACATACTGTATCACTGTCCCCTATCTACATACATACTGTATCACTGTCCCCTATCTACATACATACTGTATCACTGTCCCCTATCTACATATACTGTATCACTGTCCCCTATCTACATACATACTGTCACTGTCCCCTATCTACATACATACTGTATCACTGTCCCCTATCTACATACATACTGTCACTGTCCCTATCTACATACATACTGTATCACTGTCCCCTATCTACAGACATACTGTATCACTGTCCCCTATCTACATACATACTGTATCACTGTATCACTGTCACCTATCTACATACATACTGTATCACTGTATCACTGTCCCCTATCTACATACATACTGTATCACTGTCCCCTATCTACAGACATACTGTATCACTGTCCCCTATCTACAGACATACTGTATCACTGTCTCCTATCTACATACATACTGTATCACTGTATCACTGTCACCTATCTACATACATACTGTATCACTGTCCCCTATCTACATACATACTGTATCACTGTCCCCTATCTACATACATACTGTATCACTGTCACCTATCTACAGACATACTGTATCACTGTCACCTATCTACAGACATACTGTATCACTGTCCCCTATCTACATACATACTGTATCACTGTATCACTGTCCCCTATCTACATACATACTGTATCACTGTATCACTGTCCCCTATCTACAGACATACTGTACCACTGTCCCCTATCTACATACATACTGTATCACTGTCCCCTATCTACATACATACTGTATCACTGTACCACTGTCCCCTATCTACATACATACTGTATCACTGTCCCCTATCTACATACATACTGTATCACTGTCCCCTATCTACAGACATACTGTATCACTGTCCCCTATCTACATACATACTCTATCACTGTCCCCTATCTACATACATACTGTATCACTGTCCCCTATCTACATACATACTGTCCCCTATCTATCACTGTCCCCTATCTACATACATACTGTATCACTGTCCCCTATCTACATACATACTGTATCACTGTCCCTATCTACATACATACTGTATCACTGTCCCCTATCTACAGACATACTGTATCACTGTCACCTATCTACATACATACTGTATCACTGTATCACTGTCCCCTATCTACAGACATACTGTATCACTGTATCACTGTCCCCTATCTACAGACATACTGTATCACTGTCACCTATCTACAGACATACTGTATCACTGTCCCCTATCTACATACATACTGTATCACTGTCACTGTCCCCTATCTACATACATACTGTATCACTGTATCACTGTCCCCTATCTACATACATACTGTATCACTGTATCACTGTCCCCTATCTACATACATACTGTATCACTGTATCACTGTCCCTATCTACATACATACTGTATCACTGTCCCCTATCTACATACATACTGTATCACTGTCCCCTATCTACATACATACTGTATCACTGTCCCCTATCTACATACATACTGTATCACTGTATCACTGTCCCCTATCTACATACATACTGTATCACTGTCCCCTATCTACATACATACTGTATCACTGTATCACTGTCCCCTATCTACATACATACTGTATCACTGTATCACTGTCCCCTATCTACATACATACTGTATCACTGTCCCCTATCTACATACATACTGTATCACTGTCCCCTATCTACATACATACTGTATCACTGTCCCCTATCTACATACATACTGTATCACTGTACCACTGTCCCCTATCTACATACATACTGTATCACTGTCCCCTATCTACAGACATACTGTATCACTGTCCCCTATCTACATACATACTGTATCACTGTACCACTGTCCCCTATCTACAGACATACTGTATCACTGTATCACTGTCCCCTATCTACATACATACTGACATACTGTATCACTGTCCCCTATCTACATACATACTGTATCACTGTCCCCTATCTACAGACATACTGTATCACTGTATCACTGTCCCCTATCTACATACATACTGTATCACTGTACCACTGTCCCCTATCTACATACATACTGTATCACTGTCCCCTATCTACATATATACTGTATCACTGTATCACTGTCCCCTATCTACATACATACTGTATCACTGTCCCCCCCTATCTACATACATACTGTATCACTGTATCACTGTCCCCTATCTACATACATACTGTATCACTGTATCACTGTCCCCTATCTACATACATACTGTATCACTGTCCCCTATCTACATACATACTGTATCACTGTCCCCTATCTACATACATACTGTATCACTGTCCCCTATCTACATACATACTGTATCACTGTCCCCCTATCTACATACATACTGTATCACTGTCCCCTATCTACATACATACTGTATCACTGTCCCCTATCTACATACATACTGTATCACTGTATCACTGTCCCCTATCTACATACATACTGTATCACTGTCCCCTATCTACAGACATACTGTATCACTGTCCCTATCTACATACATACTGTATCACTGTATCACTGTCCCCTATCTACATACATACTGTATCACTGTATCACTGTCCCCTATCTACATACATACTGTATCACTGTCCCCTATCTACAGACATACTGTATCACTGTCCCCTATCTACATACATACTGTATCACTGTCTCCTATCTACATACATACTGTATCACTGTCCCCTATCTACTGTCACCCTATCTACATACATACTGTATCACTGTCCCCTATCTACATACATACTGTATCACTGTCCCCTATCTACAGACATACTGTATCACTGTATCACTGTCCCCTATCTACACATACTGTATCACTGTCATATCTACAGACATACTGTATCACTGTCCCTATCTACATACATACTGTATCACTGTATCACTGTCCCCTATCTACATACATACTGTCCCCTATCTACTGTATCACTGTCCCCTATCTACATACATACTGTATCATACTGTATCACTGTCCCCTATCTACATACATACTGTATCACTGTCCCCTATCTACATACATACTGTATCACTGTACCACTGTCCCCTATCTACATACATACTGTATCACTGTCCCCCCCATCTACATACATACTGTATCACTGTCCCTGTCCCCTATCTACATACATACTGTATCAGACATACTGTATCACTGTCCCCTATCTACATACATACTCTATCACTGTCCCCTATCTACATACATACTGTATCACTGTCCCCTATCTACATACATACTCTATCACTGTCCCCTATCTACAGACATACTGTATCACTGTCCCCTATCTACATACATACTGTATCACTGTCCCCTATCTACATACATACTGTATCACTGTCCCCTATCTACAGACATACTGTATCACTGTCACCTATCTACATACATACTGTATCACTGTATCACTGTCCCCTATCTACAGACATACTGTATCACTGTATCACTGTCCCCTATCTACAGACATACTGTATCACTGTCACCTATCTACAGACATACTGTATCACTGTCCCTATCTACATACATACTGTATCACTGTATCACTGTCCCCTATCTACATACATACTGTATCACTGTATCACTGTCCCCTATCTACATACATACTGTATCACTGTATCACTGTCCCCTATCTACATACATACTGTATCACTGTATCACTGTCCCCTATCTACATACATACTGTACCACTGTCCCCTATCTACATACATACTGTATCACTGTCCCTCTATACACATACTGTATCACTGTCCCCTATCTACTGTCACCTATCTACATACATATTGTATCACTGTATCACTGTCCCCTATCTACATACACACTGTATCACTGTCCCCTATCTACATACATACTGTATCACTGTATCACTGTCCCCTATCTACATACATACTGTATCACTGTATCACTGTCCCCTATCTACATACATACTGTATCACTGTCCCCTATCTACAGACATACTGTATCACTGTCCCCCCTATCTACATACATACTGTATCACTGTCCCCTATCTACATACATACTGTATCACTGTCCCCTATCTACAGACATACTGTATCACTGTACCACTGTCCCTATCTACATACATGTATCACTGTCCCCTATCTACATACATGTGTATCACTGTCCCCTATCTACAGACATACTGTATCACTGTCCCTATCTACATACATACTGTATCACTGTACCACTGTCCCTATCTACAGACATACTGTATCACTGTATCACTGTCCCCCTATCTACATACATACTGTATCACTGTCCCCTATCTACATACATACTGTATCACTGTCCCCTATCTACAGACATACTGTATCACTGTATCACTGTCCCCTATCTACATACATATCACTGTCCCCTATCTACATGTATCACTGTCCCCTATCTACATACATACTGTATCACTGTCCCCTATCTACATACATACTGTATCACTGTATCACTGTCACTGTCCCTATCTACATACATACTGTATCACTGTCCCATACATATCTACATATATACTGTATCACTGTATCACTGTCCCCTATCTACATACATACTGTATCACTGTCTCACTGTCCCCTATCTACATACATACTGTATCACTGTCCCCTATCTACAGACATACTGTATCACTGTCCCCTATCTACATACATACTGTATCACTGTACCACTGTCCCCTATCTACATATATACTGTATCACTGTCCCCTATCTACATATATACTGTATCACTGTATCACTGTCACCTATCTACATATATACTGTATCACTGTCCCCTATCTACATATATACTGTATCACTGTATCACTGTCACCTATCTACATACATATTGTATCACTGTATCACTGTCCCCTATCTACATACACACTGTATCACTGTCCCCTATCGACATACATACTGTATCACTGTATCACTGTCCCCTATCTACATACATACTGTATCACTGTATCACTGTCCCCTATCTACATACATACTGTATCACTGTCCCCTATCTACAGACATACTGTATCACTGTCCCCTATCTACATACATACTGTATCACTGTCCCCTATCTACATACATACTGTATCACTGTCACCTATCTACAGACATACTGTATCACTGTCCCCTATCTACATACATACTGTATCACTGTACCACTGTCCCCTATCTCTACATACATACTGTATCACTGTATCACTGTCCCCTATCTACATACATACTGTATCACTGTCCCCTATCTACATACATACTGTATCACTGTCCTGTCCCTATCTACATACATACTGTATCACTGTATCACTGTCCCCTATCTACATACATACTGTATCACTGTCCCCTATCTATCTACATACATACTGTATCACTGTCCCCTATCTACATACATACTGTATCACTGTCCCCTATCTACATACATACTGTATCACTGTCCCCTATCTACATACATACTGTATCACTGTCCCCTATCTACATACATACTGTATCATCACTGTATCACTGTCCCCTATCTACATACATACTGTATCACTGTCCCTGTCCCCTATCTACATACATACTGTATCACTGTCCCCTATCTACATACATACTGTATCACTGTCCCCCTATCTACATACATACTGTATCACTGTCCCCTATCTACATACATACTGTATCACTGTCCCCTATCACTGTCCCCTATCTACATACATACTGTATCACTGTCCCCTATCTACATACATACTGTATCACTGTCCCCTATCTACATACATACTGTATCACTGTCCCCTATCTACAGACATACTGTATCACTGTCACCTATCTACATACATACTGTATCACTGTATCACTGTCCCCTATCTACATACATACTGTATCACTGTCCCCTATCTACAGACATACTGTATCACTGTCACCTATCTACAGACATACTGTATCACTGTCCCCTATCTACATACATACTGTATCACTGTATCACTGTCCCCTATCTACATACATACTGTATCACTGTATCACTGTCCCCTGTATCTATCTACATACATACTGTATCACTGTATCACTGTCCCCTATCTACATACATACTGTATCACTGTCCCCTATCTACATACATACTGTATCACTGTCCCTATCTACATACATACTGTATCACTGTCCCCCCTATCTACATACATACTGTATCACTGTATCACTGTCCCCTATCTACATACATACTGTATCACTGTCCCCTATCTACAGACATACTGTATCACTGTCCCCTATCTACATACATACTGTATCACTGTACCACTGTCCCCTATCTACATACATACTGTATCACTGTATCACTGTCCCCTATCTACATACATACTGTATCACTGTCCCCTATCTACATACATACTGTATCACTGTCCCCTATCTACATACATACTGTATCACTGTCCCCTATCTACATACATACTGTATCACTGTATCACTGTCCCCTATCTACATACATACTGTATCACTGTCCCCTATCTACATACATACTGTATCACTGTCCCCTATCTACATACATACTGTATCACTGTATCACTGTCCCCTATCTACATACATACTGTATCACTGTCCCCTATCTACATACATACTGTATCACTGTCCCCTATCTACATACATACTGTATCACTGTCCCCTATCACTGTCATCACTGTATCTATCTACATACTGTATCACTGTATCACTGTCCCCTATCTACATACATACTGTATCACTGTCCCTATCTACAGACATACTGTATCACTGTCCCCTATCTACAGACATACTGTATCACTGTCCACTCCTATCTACATACATACTGTATCACTGTATCACTGTCACCTATCTACATACATACTGTATCACTGTCCCCCCTATCTACATACATACTGTATCACTGTCCCCTATCTACATACATACTGTATCACTGTCCCCTATCTACAGACATACTGTATCACTGTCACCCCCTATCTACAGACATACTGTATCACTGTCCCCTATCTACATACATACTGTATCACTGTATCACTGTCCCCTATCTACATACATACTGTATCACTGTCCCACTGTCTACATACATACATACTGTATCACTGTCCCCTATCTACATACATACTGTATCACTGTCCCCTATCTACATACATACTGTATCACTGTACCACTGTCCCCTATCTACATACATACTGTATCACTGTCCCCTATCTACATACATACTGTATCACTGTCCCCTATCTACAGACATACTGTATCACTGTCCCCTATCTACATACATACTCTATCACTGTCCCCTATCTACATACATACTGTATCACTGTCCCCTATCTACATACATACTCTATCACTGTCCCCTATCTACAGACATACTGTATCACTGTCCCCTATCTACATACATACTGTATCACTGTCCCCTATCTACATACATACTGTATCACTGTCCCCTATCTACAGACATACTGTATCACTGTCACCTATCTACATACATACTGTATCACTGTATCACTGTCCCCTATCTACAGACATACTGTATCACTGTATCACTGTCCCCTATCTACAGACATACTGTATCACTGTCACCTATCTACAGACATACTGTATCACTGTCCCCTATCTACATACATACTGTATCACTGTATCACTGTCCCCTATCTACATACATACTGTATCACTGTATCACTGTCCCCTATCTACATACATACTGTATCACTGTATCACTGTCCCCTATCTACATACATACTGTATCACTGTCCCTATCTACAGACATACTGTCCTGTCCCCTATCTACATACATACTGTATCACTGTCCCTATCTGTACACTACATACATGTATCACTGTCCCCTATCTACATACATACTGTATCACTGTCACCTATCTACATACATACTGTATCACTGTATCACTGTCCCCTATCTACATACATACTGTATCACTGTCCCCTATCTACATACATACTGTATCACTGTATCACTGTCCCCTATCTACATACATACTGTATCACTGTATCACTGTCCCCTATCTACATACATACTGTATCACTGTCCCCTATCTACAGACATACTGTATCACTGTCCCCTATCTACATACATACTGTATCACTGTCCCCTATCTACATACATACTGTATCACTGTACCACTGTCCCCTATCTACATACATACTGTATCACTGTCCCCTATCTACAGACATACTGTATCACTGTCCCCTATCTACATACATACTGTATCACTGTACCACTGTCCCCTATCTACAGACATACTGTATCACTGTATCACTGTCCCCTATCTACATACATACTGTATCACTGTCCCCTATCTACATACATACTGTATCACTGTCCCACTGTCCCCTACAGACATACTGTATCACTGTATCACTGTCCCCTATCTACATACATACTGTATCACTGTCCCCTATCTACATACATACTGTATCACTGTATCACTGTCCCCTATCTACATACATACTGTATCACTGTACCACTGTCCCCTATCTACATACATACTGTATCACTGTCCCCTATCTACATATATACTGTATCACTGTATCACTGTCACCTATCTACATACATACTATCACTGTATCACTGTCCCCTATCTACATATATACTGTATCACTGTATCACTGTCCCCTATCTACATACATACTGTATCACTGTATCACTGTCCCCTATCTACATACATACTGTATCACTGTCCCCTATCTACAGACATACTGTATCACTGTCCCTGTCCCCTATCTACATACATACTGTATCACTGTCCCCTATCTACATACATACTGTATCACTGTCCCCTATCTACATACATACTGTATCACTGTCCACATACTCACTGTACTGTATCACTGTCCCCTATCTACATACATACATACTGTATCACTGTCCCCTATCTACATACATACTGTATCACTGTCCCCTATCTACAGACATACTGTATCACTGTCACCTATCTACATACATACTGTATCACTGTATCACTGTCCCCTATCTACAGACATACTGTATCACTGTATCACTGTCCCCTATCTACATACATACTGTATCACTGTCACCTATCTACAGACATACTGTATCACTGTCCCCTATCTACATACATACTGTATCACTGTATCACTGTCCCCTATCTACATACATACTGTATCACTGTATCACTGTCCCCTATCTACATACATACTGTATCACTGTATCACTGTCCCCTATCTACATACATACTGTATCACTGTCCCCTATCTACAGACATACTGTATCACTGTCCCCTATCTACATACATACTGTATCACTGTCCCCTATCTACATACATACTGTATCACTGTACCACTGTCCCCTATCTACATACATACTGTATCACTGTCACCTATCTACAGACATACTGTATCACTGTCCCCTATCTACATACATACTGTATCACTGTACCACTGTCCCTATCTACAGACATACTGTATCACTGTATCACTGTCCCCTATCTACATACATACTGTATCACTGTCCCCTATCTACATACATACTGTATCACTGTCCCCTATCTACAGACATACTGTATCACTGTATCACTGTCCCCTATCTACATACATACTGTATCACTGTCCCCTATCTACATACATACTGTATCACTGTATCACTGTCCCTATCTACATACATACTGTATCACTGTACCACTGTCCCCTATCTACATACATACTGTATCACTGTCCCTGTCTACATATCTACAGACATCACTGTATCACTGTCACCCCTATCTACATACATACTGTATCACTGTCCCCTATCTACATACATACTGTATCACTGTATCACTGTCCCCTATCTACATACATACTGTATCACTGTATCACTGTCCCCTATCTACATACATACTGTATCACTGTCCCCTATCTACAGACATACTGTATCACTGTCCCCTATCTACATACATACTGTATCACTGTCCCCTATCTACATACATACTGTATCACTGTATCACTGTCCCTATCTACATACATACTGTATCACTGTCCCCTATCTACATGTCATACTGTATCACTGTCCCCTATCTACAGACATACTGTATCACTGTCCCCTATCTACAGACATACTGTATCACTGTATCACAGACATACTGTATCACTGTCCCCTATCTACATACATACTGTATCACTGTCCCCTATCTACAGACATACTGTATCACTGTCCCCTATCTACAGACATACTGTATCACTGTATCACTGTCCCCTATCTACATACATACTGTATCACTGTCCCCTATCTACATACATACTGTATCACTGTCCCCTATCTACATACATACTGTATCACTGTCCCCTATCTACAGACATACTGTATCACTGTCCCCTATCTACATACATACTGTATCACTGTCCCCTATCTACATACATACTGTATCACTGTACCACTGTCCCCTATCTACAGACATACTGTATCACTGTCCCCTATCTACAGACATACTGTATCACTGTCTCCTATCTACATACATACTGTATCACTGTATCACTGTCACCTATCTACATACATACTGTATCACTGTCCCCTATCTACATACATACTGTATCACTGTCCCCTATCTACATACATACTGTATCACTGTCCCCTATCTACATACATACTGTATCACTGTCCCCTATCTACAGACATACTGTATCACTGTCTCCTATCTACATACATACTGTATCACTGTATCACTGTCCCCTATCTACATACATACTGTATCACTGTCCCCTATCTACAGACATACTGTATCAGACTGTGATATTGTTATATCTACATACATACTGTATCACTGTATCACTGTCACCTATCTACATACATACTGTATCACTGTCCCCTATCTACATACATACTGATGATCACTGTCCCCTATCTACATACATACTGTATCACTGTCACCTATCTACAGACATACTGTAGTTACTATACCACAGAGCTATATAAGAGAGGGAGGGAGAGAGAACAGGCAGAACCTGATATGTAAATGAGCATACATTTCCATAGATGATCATTGACTGTGTATTCATATAGTTGATGATATTGTTATATTCAAAGTTGTATAGTTGATGATATTGTTGTGTGTATTCATATAGATTGTTATGTGTATTCATATAGTTGATGATATTGTTATATTCATATAGTTGATGATATTGTTATATTCATATAGTTGATGATATTGTTATATTCATATAGTTGATGATATTGTTGTGTGTATTCATATAGTTGATGATATTGTTATATTCATATAGTTGATGATATTGTTATGTGTATTCATAGAGTTCATTATATTTTTGGTGGACAGTGTTATAATAGTCCTACTCTCCTTAAAATGTATTTGATGTAAATTAAATGCGGGAGGTGAATTTGTTCTTTGCCCACCTGTGTTCCCCTGTATCATATAGGCTTGTCTTCTTAAAACACAACAAGCAACAAACAAACATGTTATATTTCTAATCTACAGTTAACTCTTTACACTAAGGAAGGTATTTTGTGTGAAAGAGAGACTTTTACATTTTGTGGAAAGCCTAACAACAACTTACACTTCCTCAAAACAGGTTGTGTGTGTTCATTAGTGCCCATCGTAGCAAAACGTTTGGCAACATAAACCGTTTAGGTCACGTTGTACAGCATTTAGAGTGAACTGTTTAGGCAACATTTTAATACTGTTGGCTGTGGAGTAAACTATTGAATACAACCCAGGTTGTTGCCTACGACTCGGCATGTTGATACCTGCCTGATGCTGAAACCTGATTGTAGCCTGAGGGGTAAACTATGATACTAGCCAGATATACTGGTTTTCTAAAAATAGCCAGGTTCAGTTAGCTTCACATTCCAGCTCAGGCCTCATCCATCAGAATATACAGAACAGAACAGAAAATATCTCAATGACTTGACATGTTCTGGTTGTGAATTCAGGCTACAAGGTAAGACTCTTCCCAGGGATTATTGTAAAGTGTGTAGAGACATTAAATGTCTGGTGTAATGTTAGTATAGTGAATGGAAGTATAACACTCCTAACAGTAGATACATTAAATGTCTGGTGTAATGTTAGTATAGTGAAGTAAAACACTCCTAACAGTAGATAAATTAAATGTCTGGTGTAATGTTAGTATAGTGAAGAAAAACACTCCTAACAGTAGATACATTAAATGTCTGGTGTAATGTTAGTATAGTGAAGTAAAACACTCCTAACAGTAGATACATTAAATGTCTGGTGTAATGTTAGTATAGTGAAGTAAAACACTCCTAACAGTAGATAAATTAAATGTCTGGTGTAATGTTAGTATAGTGAAGTAAAACACTCCTAACAGTAGATAAATTAAATGTCTGGTGTAATGTTAGTATAGTGAAGTAAAACACTCCTAACAGTAGATAAATTAAATGTCTGGTGTAATGTTAGTATAGTGAAGTATAACACTCCTAACAGTCTACTTCTACTGAGACAGGTTGGTGTCAGTTTAATCATACAACATGGAGCTGACTGGACGTGGTCAAGTCAAATTCAATATGTCAACATTCATATATTATAGTTCTACATTTAACATTTCATGTGATAATGTAATTATATCATAGTTCCTCTATAGTGTAGTGACCCTCTACATTTCATATGATAATGTAATTGTATCATAGTTCCACTATAGTGTAGTGACCCTCTACATTTCATATGATAATGTAATTGTATCATAGTTCCACTATAGTGTAGTGACCCTCTACATTTCATATGATAATGTAATTGTATCATAGTTCCTCTACATTTCATATGATAATGTAATTGTATCATAGTTCCTCTATAGTGTAGTGACCCTCTACATTTCATATGATAATGTAATTATATCATAGTTCCTCTACATTTCATATGATAATGTAATTGTATCATAGTTCCTCTATAGTGTAGTGACCCTCTACATTTCATATGATAATGTAATTGTATCATAGTTCCACTATAGTGTAGTGACCCTCTACATTTCATATGATAATGTAATTGTATCATAGTTCCTCTACATTTCATATGATAATGTAATTGTATCATAGTTCCTCTATAGTGTAGTGACCCTCTACATTTCATATGATAATGTAATTATATCATAGTTCCTCTACATTTTATATGATAATGTAATTGTATCATAGTTCCTCTATAGTGTAGTGACCCTCTACATTTCATATGATAATGTAATTGTATCATAGTTCCACTATAGTGTAGAGATCCTCTACATTTCATATGATAATGTAATTGTATCATAGGTCCACTATAGTGTAGTGACCCTCTACATTTCATGTGATAATGTAATTATATCATAGTTCCTCTACATTTCATATGATAATGTAATTGTATCATAGTTCCTCTATAGTGTAGTGATCCTCACTATATGAGCCACGTCACAATTCCAACCAAGTTACCCAATTGATGCCAATGGCGCGATGTGTAGGTTGTTCACCTTTAACACATGCAACCTGGGTTCACTTCCCTGCCCCGCTGTTTGCTACATTGGTGTCTGAAGTGGTGTCTGAGACATGCTTTTGGGTGAGCCAGGTAACAATTCCCACCATGTGGGTTAACCCTATTGGTGCAATACGTAGGGTGTTGACCTCCCTGCCCGCTGTTTTCAACTATATTAACAGCACAGGCTGCCTGTAGGGTGTTGACCTCCCTGCCTGCTGTTTTCAACTATATTAACAGCACAGGCTGCCTGTAGGGTGTTGACCTCCCTGCCTGCTGTTTTCAACTATATTAACAGCACAGGCTGCCTGTAGGGTGTTGACCTCCCTGCCCACTGTTTTCAACTATATTAACAGCACAGGCTGCCTGTAGGGTGTTGACCTCCCTGCCTGCTGTTTTCAACTATATTAACAGCACAGGCTGCCTGTAGGGTGTTGACCTCCCTGCCTGCTGTTTTCAACTATATTAACAGCACAGGCTGCCTGTAGGGTGTTGAACTCCCTGCCTGCTGTTTTCAACTATATTAACAGCACAGGCTGCCTGTAGGGTGTTGACCTCCCTGCCTGCTGTTTTCAACTATATTAACAGCACAGGCTGCCTGTAGGGTGTTGACCTCCCTGCCTGCTGTTTTCAACTATATTAACAGCACAGGCTGCCCGACATTCGTTGAACAAAGAGACACAATAATACGAGTGAAAGGATTTTAGGATAATATCAGTAAGTGTTGATTTAGAGTTGTCTTCTGGGTTCAGCCTTAGAGTCATACACATGGAAGAGGTATATATATCCTGATAGAGTCATACACATGGAAGAGGTATATATATCCTGATAGAGTCATACACATGGAAGACAGGTGTTTTGCTACAGATGTAGGATCTTAATTTGAGGTTTACAGCAGCTGACAGTTGCAACTTCATTACTAATAACTCAAACTTCCTTTTTCAGATAAAGACATCATCTCTGTACAGATGTAGGATCTGAATTTGATCACCCTGTTGCAGGAAAACTAAAACTCGCTGTATAGTTGATGTCTTAAAAGGCTTCTGAAATTTGTCATTTCCACCTTTCTGCTTTACATTACATTTAAGTCATTTAGCAGACGCTCTTATCCAGAGCGGCTTTAAAATGTTAATTATAATCCACATAATTTTTCTGCTTCAGTAAACTGTCTCAAATTAAGATCCTACATCTGTAGCAAAACACCTGTCTTTCATGTGTACGACTCTATCAGGATATATATACCTCTCTCTAATGTATATGACTCTATCAGGATATATATACCTCTCTCTAATGTATATGACTCTATCAGGATATTTATATCTCTACCTCTTCCATGTATTCTCCTTTGACCATTTGACATCTTTTATTTACTGTTGTTTAGGCTGGTTGAATGAGTTGCCTATGAAAGCTACTTCATCTGTAAGAAAACAGACGGCTGCACCAGTGACTGTAAGTTATGTGATTTCCTCATATGAAATTAAAAGTATGTTTGTAGCCTACGCAGTTATAAAATGGCTGTTGAAACTGTGGCACATATTTCTCAGTACATTAGAAGTCAGATAAATGTGTTGAGACGTAGGAGAGATGGGCAAACTCTCGTTGGTCTTGGCTTTCTACACACTATTATAAGGTTAGTCGATGTCAGACATTCAATAGTCAGAGTAGGTTTGAGTTATGATCACTTATCATGCTGACAAACCTGATGGTCTCTGTGAA
This sequence comes from Oncorhynchus nerka, assembly GCF_034236695.1. NCBI lineage: Eukaryota > Metazoa > Chordata > Actinopteri > Salmoniformes > Salmonidae > Oncorhynchus > Oncorhynchus nerka. The sequence goes on along the minus strand of NW_027040201.1, from coordinate 119,575 downwards.
CTGATCTGAACAGGTTTAGACTGGTCATCTATGATATGTAGGCTATATACAGTACATTCTCTGTCCTGCTACTGGTTGGACTATAACATTATGTGAACTGACCTGAACAGGTTTAGGCTGGTCATCTATGATATGTAGGTTATAGCTGAGGTATAGACCTTGATCTGCATATCACTAACAAACTGCTATTATACATTATAACCTAGTCTACTTTACATAATATAACATATCACTAACAACCCACTACTATACATTATAACCTAGTCTACTTTATATCATATAACATCTACATATCACTAACATCCCACTACTATACATTATAACCTAGTCTACTTTACATAATATAACATCTACATATCACTAACATCCCACTACTATACATTATAACCTAGTCTACTTTACATAATATAACATCTACACATCACTAATAACCCACTACTATACATTATAACCTAGTCTACTTTACATAATATAACATCTACACATCACTAAAAACCCACTATTATACATTATAACCTAGTCTACTCTACATAATATAACATCTACATATCACTAATAACCCTCTACTATACATTATAACCTAGTCTACTTTACATAATATAACATCTACATATCACTAACAACCCACTACTATACATTATAACCTAGTCTACTTTACATAATATAACATCTACACATCACTAATAACCCACTACTATACATTATAACCTAGTCTACTTTACATAATATAACATCTACATATCACTAACAACCCACTACTATACATTATAACCTAGTCTACTTTACATAATATAACATCTACATATCACTAACAACCCTCTACTATACATTATAACCTAGTCTACTTTACATAATATAACATATCACTAACAACCCACTACTATACATTATAACCTAGTCTACTTTACATAATATAACATCTACACATCACTAATAACCCACTACTATACATTATAACCTAGTCTACTTTACATAATATAACATCTACACATCACTAATAACCCACTACTATACATTATAACCTAGTCTACTTTACATAATATAACATCTACATATCACTAACAACCCACTACTATACTTATAACCTAGTCTATTTATAATATAACATCTACATATCACTAACAACCCTCTACTATACATTATAACCTAGTCTACTTTACATAATATAACATATCACTAACAACCCACTACTATACATTATAACCTAGTCTACTTTACATAATATAACATCTACACATCACTAATAACCCACATAATATAAAATATCTTACTTGATGCATAAAACCTTTCTGAATGGATCAATGATTTCCCCCTCAGATCAATCATGTCTGTTTTAGCCCTTCTGTCTACATTCTCAGATACATTTATAAAATAACAGATTGAAAGACAATAAATAGCCACTTTTAATGAATAAAAATAAGTTTTAGACATGGCCTTGTGTTGCTGTACTGTCTATAACTACCTTAACAAACAGTGACTTATTATTATTATTATTGTTGCTGTACTGTCTATAACTACCTTAACAAACAGTGACTTATTATTATTATTATTATTATTATTATTGTTGCTGTACTGTCTATAACTACCTTAACAAACAGTGACTTATTATTATTATTATTATTATTATTATTATTATTGTTGCTGTACTGTCTATAACTACCTTAACAAACAGTGACTTATTATTATTATTATTATTATTATTATTGCTGTACTGTCTATAACTACCTTAACAAACAGTGACTTATTATTATTATTATTATTATTATTGTTGCTGTGTACTGTCTATAACTACCTTAACAAACAGTGACTTATTATTATTATTATTATTATTATTGTAACTACTTAACAAACAGTGACTTATTATAACTATTAACAAACAGTGACTTATTATTATTATTATTATTGACTTATTATTATTATTATTGCTGCTGTACTGTCTATAACTACCTTAACAAACAGTGACTTATTATTATTATTATTATTGTTGCTGTACTGTCTATAACTACCTTAACAAACAGTGACTTATTATTATTATTATTATTATTATTATTATTGTTGTTGTACTGTCTATAACTACCTTAACAAACAGTGACTTATTATTATTATTATTATTATTATTATTATTGTTGCTGTACTGTCTATAACTACCTTAACAAACAGTGACTTATTATTATTATTATTATTATTATTATTATTGTTGCTGTACTGTCTATAACTACCTTAACAAACAGTGACTTATTATTATTATTATTATTATTATTATTATTATTATTATTATTATTATTATTGTTGCTGTACTGTCTATAACTACCTTAACAAACAGTGACTTATTATTATTATTATTATTATTATTGTTGTACTGTCTATAACTACCTTAACAAACAGTGACTTATTATTATTATTATTATTATTATTATTATTTTTGTTGCTGTACTGTCTATAACTACCTTAACAAACAGTGACTTATTATTATTATTATTATTATTATTATTATTATTGTTGCTGTACTGTCTATAACTACCTTAACAAACAGTGACTTATTATTATTATTATTATTATTATTATTATTATTGTTGCTGTACTGTCTATAACTACCTTAACAAACAGTGACTTATTATTATTATTATTATTGTTGCTGTACTGTCTATAACTACCTTAACAAACAGTGACTTATTATTATTATTATTATTATTATTATTATTATTGTTGCTGTACTGTCTATAACTACCTTAACAAACAGTGACTTATTATTATTATTATTGTTGCTGTACTGTCTATAACTACCTTAACAAACAGTGACTTATTATTATTATTATTGTTGCTGTACTGTCTATAACTACCTTAACAAACAGTGACTTATTATTATTATTATTATTGTTGCTGTACTGTCTATAACTACCTTAACAAACAGTGACTTATTATTATTATTATTATTATTGTTGTTGTACTGTCTATAACTACCTTAACAAACAGTGACTTATTATTATTATTATTATTATTATTATTGCTGTACTGTCTATAACTACCTTAACAAACAGTGACTTATTATTATTATTATTATTATTATTGTTGCTGTACTGTCTATAACTACCTTAACAAACAGTGACTTATTATTATTATTATTATTATTGTTGCTGTACTGTCTATAACTACCTTAACAAACAGTGACTTATTATTATTATTATTGTTGCTGTACTGTCTATAACTACCTTAACAAACAGTGACTTATTATTATTATTATTGTTGTGTACTGTCTATAACTACCTTAACAAACAGTGACTTATTATTATTATTATTGGTTGCTGTACTGTCTATAACTACCTTAACAAACAGTGACTTATTATTATTATTATTATTATTGTTGCTGTACTGTCTATAACTACCTTAACAAACAGTGACTTATTATTATTATTATTATTGTTGCTGTACTGTCTATAACTACCTTAACAAACAGTGACTTATTATTATTATTATTATTATTATTGTTGCTGTACTGTCTATAACTACCTTAACAAACAGTGACTTATTATTATTATTATTATTATTATTGTTGCTGTACTGTCTATAACTACCTTAACAAACAGTGACTTATTATTATTATTATTATTGTCTATAACTATTAACAAACAGTGACTTATTATTATTATTATTATTGTTGCTGTACTGTCTATAACTACCTTAACAAACAGTGACTTATTATTATTATTATTATTGTTGCTGTACTGTCTATAACTACCTTAACAAACAGTGACTTATTATTATTATTATTATTATTATTATTATTATTATTATTGCTGTACTGTCTATAACTACCTTAACAAACAGTGACTTATTATTATTATTATTATTATTATTATTATTATTATTATTGTTGCTGTACTGTCTATAACTACCTTAACAAACAGTGACTTATTATTATTATTATTATTGCTGTACTGTCTATAACTACCTTAACAAACAGTGACTTATTATTATTATTATTATTGTTGCTGTACTGTCTATAACTACCTTAACAAACAGTGACTTATTATTATTATTATTATTATTATTGTTGCTGTACTGTCTATAACTACCTTAACAAACAGTGACTTATTATTATTATTATTATTATTATTATTGCTCTGTAACTACCTTAACAAACAGTGACTTATTATTATTATTATTATTGTTGCTGTACTGTCTATAACTACCTTAACAAACAGTGACTTATTATTATTATTATTATTATTGTTGCTGTACTGTCTATAACTACATTAAAAACAGTGACTTATTATTATTATTATTATTGTTTTATGTACTGTTAAACTAATAAACAAACAGTGACTTATTATTATTATTATTATTATTGTTGCTGTTTAGTCTATAACTACCTTAACAAACAGTGACTTATTATTATTATTACAGACAGTTGCCATGGAGATGAAATGTCACTACATTAAATCACCTTTACTGTTTCTATGTCTGTTAGTAAATGTTTTATTTCTGTTTAGAGTTAAATGAATAAATGAGAACAATTGGCATTCAAAAAGTTACACTGTGTTAACCACAACCAACATGTTGGATCTCTGTTTAGTTGTCACTGTGTTAACCACAACCAACATGTTGGATCTCTGTTTAGTTGTCACTGTGTTAACCACAACCAACATGTTGGATCTCTGTTTAGTTGTCACTGTGTTAATAACCACAACCAACATGTTGGATCTCTGGTTAGTTGTCACTGTGTTAACCACAACCAACATGTTGGATCTCTGTTTAGTTGTCACTGTGTTAACCACAACCAACATGTTGGATCTCTGTTTAGTTGTCACTGTGTTAACCACAACCAACATGTTGGATCTCTGTTTAGTTGTCACTGTGTTAATAACCACAACCAACATGTTGGATCTCTGGTTAGTTGTCACTGTGTTAACCACAACCAACATGTTGGATCTCTGTTTAGTTGTCACTGTGTTAACCACAACCAACATGTTGGATCTCTGTTTAGTTGTCACTGTGTTAACCACAACCAACATGTTGGATCTCTGTTTAGTTGTCACTGTGTTAATAACCACAACCAACATGTTGGATCTCTGTTTAGTTGTCACTGTGTTAATAACCACAACCAACATGTTGGATCTCTGGTTAGTTGTCACTGTGTTAACCACAACCAACATGCTGGATCTCTGTTTAGTTGACACTGTGTTAACCACAACCAACATGTTGGATCTCTGTTTAGTTGTCACTGTGTTAACCACAACCATCATGTTGGATCTCTGTTTAGGGGACAGTTCTCTAAAATGAGTCTCTCTGGAGCGAAAAAGGAGGGGGGCCCTGCCTCTGAAACGAGACTCTCTGGGGAACATGACACCAAAGCTAAGAGGTGAGATTACAATGTTGTTTGTTTCTAAAACGTGTTTCCACAATTTTTTCACATTTGTTATTTATCAGACAGTATTGCTCAGGGGAACCTTGTCTGTTAAATATTGTTGTTCTAACATTTTAATTCATGGATTTTTGTGTATGAATTTTTGTTTTTCAAAACGCTATATAGCTGGAATGGAATGTTTGTATCCTGTATATTAGACTGTGATATGTGGTTGTCTCACCAGCACACACACGCACACACACACACGCACATACATACACATATACACACACACACACATACACACACACACACACACACATACATACACACACACACACACACATACATACACACACACACACACACACCTCTATAAAATTTTATCATGACACAATCATTTAGCCTCTTAATTATTATCTAATATGTTGGCAGCAAAACTTTATAGTTTTTATTCTGATCGTTGTTACAAGCTGAATTCTGACAATATATCCGTTATATCAACACACTCTTCACTCCTGTTGAAACCAAAAAGGGTTCTATCTTCCTACAATATACAGAACCACTAGAGTCCTATATAGAACCCTTTATAGGAGGTTAGGAAGTGTCTGAGTATACAGTATATATAGAATATATATAGAACTCTTTATAGGAGGTTAGCCTGTCTGAGTATACAGTATATATAGAATATATATAGAACCCTTTATAGGAGGTTAGGAAGTGTCTGAGTATACAGTATATATAGAATATATATAGAACCCTTTATAGGAGGTTAGGAAGTGTCAGAGTATACAGTATATATAGAATATATATAGAACCCTTTATAGGAGGTTAGGAAGTGTCTGAGTATACAGTATATATAGAATATATATAGAACCCTTTATAGGAGGTTAGGAAGTGTCAGAGTATACAGTATATATAGAATATATATGGAACCCTTTATAGGAGGTTAGGAAGTGTCAGAGTATACAGTATATATAGAATATATATAGAACCCTTTATAGGAGTTTAGGAAGTGTGTAACGGTTCTCTTGTGGTGAAGGAGAGTCGGACCAAAATGCAGCGTGATGATGATTCATGATATTTTAATGAAGGAAAAAACTATACATGAAGAAAATAGAAAATAATGAAATGTGAAAACCGAAACAGCCCTATCTGATGCAAACACAAAGACAGGAACAATCACCCACAAAACACTCAAAGAATATGGCTGCCTAAATATGGTTCCCAATCAGAGACAACGATAATCACCTGCCTCTGATTAAGAACCTCCTCAGGCAACCATAGACTTTCCTAGACAACCCTACTCAGCCACAATCCCGATACCTACTAAAACACCAATACAAAAACACACCACAAAATAAACCCATGTCACACCCTGGCCTGACCAAATAAATAAAGAAAACACAAAATACTAAGACCAAGGCGTGACAAAGTGTCTGACTATACAGTATATATAGAATATATATAGAACCCTTTATAGGAGGTAAGGAAGTGTCTGAGTATACAGTATATATAGAATATATATAGAACCCTTTATAGGAGGTTAGGAAGTGTCTGAGTATACAGTATATATAGAATATATATAGAACCCTTTATAGGAGGTTAGGAAGTGTCTGAGTATACAGTATATATATAATATATATAGAACCCTTTATAGGAGGTTAGGAAGTGTCTGAGTATACAGTATATAATATATATAGAACCCTTTATAGGAGGTTAGGAAGTGTCTGAGTATACAGTATATATAGAATATATATAGAACCCTTTATAGGAGGTTAGCCTGTCTGAGTATACAGTATATATTTAACCCTTTATAGGGCTCTTTGGTCAGAACTCTAGAGGTTCTTCTTCACTGAATTGATCTTCATTATATCCAAACACACTGGTGGTCAGGGAGGCATCTCTTTGTTTGAACGATGGTCCACGTCAACTCTGGCATTACAATACATACATTACAATACAATACAATACATTACAATACAATATATTACATTACATTACATACATTACAATACAATACATACATTACATACATTACAATACATTACAATACAATATATTACAATACATCACAATACAATACATTACATACATTACAATACAATACATACATTACATACATTACAATACATACATTACAATACATTACAATACAATACAATACATTACAATACATACATTACAATACAATACAATACAATACATTACAATACAATACATACATTACATACATTACAATACAATATATTACAATACATCACAATACAATACATTACATCACATTACAATACAATACGATACATTACAATACAATATATTACAATACATTACAATACAATACATTACAATACATTACAATACAATACATTACATTACATACATTACAATACATACATTACAATACAATACAATACATTACAATACAATACAATACATTACAATACATACAATACAATACATTACAATACATTACAATACAATACATTACAATACATTACAATACAATACATACATTACATACATTACAATACATACATTACAATACATTACAATACAATACATTACAATACATTACAATACAATACATTACAATACAATACATACATTACATACATTACAATACATTACATTACAATACAATACATTACAATACATTACAATACATTACAATACATACATTACAATACATTACAATACATTACATTACAATACATTACAATACATACATTACAATACATTACAATACATTACATTACAATACATTACAATACATACATTACAATACATTACAATACATTACATTACAATACATTACAATACATTACAATACATACATTACAATACATTACAATACAATACATTACAATACATACATTACAATACATTACAATACAACACATTACAATACAATACATACATTACAATACATACAATACAATACATTACAATACATACATTACAATACATACATTACAATACATTACAATACATACATACAATACATTACATTACAATACATTACAATACAATACATTACATTACATTATAATACAATACAATACAATACAATACAATACATTACAATACATTACATTACAATACATTACAATACATACATTACAATACATTACAATACATTACATTACAATACATTACAATACATACATTACAATACATTACAATACATTACAATACATACATTACAATACATTACATTACAATACATTACAATACATTACATTACAATACATTACAATACATACATTACAATACATTACATTACAATACATTACAATACATTACAATACATTACAATACAATACATTACATTACAATACATTACAATACAATACATTACAATACATTACATTACAATACATTACAATACATTACAATACATACATTACAATACATTACAATACATACATTACAATACATTACATTACAATACATTACAATACATACATTACAATACATTACATTACAATACATTACAATACATTTACAATACAATACAATACAATACATACATTACAATACATTACAATACATTACATTTACAATACATTACAATACATTACAATACATACATTACAATACATTACAATACAATACATTACAATACATACATTACAATACATTACAATACAATACATTACAATACAATACATACATTACAATACATACAATACAATACAATACATACATTACAATACAATACAATACATACATTACAATACATTACAATACATTACAATACATACATTACAATACATTACAATACATTACAATACATTACAATACAATACATTATAATACAATACAATACAATACAATACAATACATACATTACAATACATTACAATACAATACATTACAATACAATACAATACAATACATACATTACAATACAATACAATACATTACAATACAATACATTACAATACAATACAATACATACATTACAATACATTACAATACATACATTACAATACATTACACTACAATACAATACAATACATACATTACAATACATTACAATACATTACAATACAATACATACATTACAATACATTACAATACATTACAATACATTACAATACAATACATTACAATACAATACAATACAATACAATACATTACAATACATTACATTACAATACATTACAATACAATACATTACAATACAATACAATACATACATTACAATACAATACAATACAATACAATACAATACATTACAATACAATACAATACCTACATTACAATACAATACAATACATACATTACAATACAATACAATACAATACATTACAATACATACATTACAATACAATACAATACATACATTACAATACATTACAATACAATACATTACAATACAATACATACATTTACAATACATTACAATACAATACATTACAATACAATACAATACAATACAATACAATACAATACATTACAATACATTATACATTTACAATACATTACAATACATTACAATACAATACAATACAATACATTACAATACATTACATTACAATACAATACAACATTACAATACATTACAATACATTATACAATACAATACATACATTACAATACATTACATTACAATACAATACAATACAATACATTACAATACATTACAATACAATACAATACATACATTACAATACATTACACAATACATACAATACAATACAATACAATACATTACAATACATTACAATACAATACATACATTACAATACAATACAATACAATACATTACAATACATTACAATACAATACAATACAATACATTACAATACATTACAATACAATACATACATTACAATACATTACATTACAATACATTATACAATACATTACAATACAATACAATACAATACATTACAATACATTACAATACATTACAATACAATACATTACATTACAATACATTACATTACAATACATTACAATACATACATTACATTACATTACAATAAATACATTACATACATTACAATACAATACATTACAATACAATACAATACAATACATACAATACATTACAATACAATACATTACAATACAATACATACAATACA
>NW_027040201.1:68766-108632 GCF_034236695.1 Oncorhynchus nerka | reverse complement strand
ACTGTATCACTGTCCCCTATCTACATACATACTGTATCACTGTCCCCTATCTACATACATACTGTATCACTGTATACAGACACTGTCACTATCTATATACATACATACTGTATCACTGTCCCCTATCTACAGACATATACTGTATCACTGTCCCCTATCTACATACATACTGTATCACTGTCCTCTATCTACATACATACTGTATCACTGTCCCCTATCTACATACATACTGTATCACTGTCCCCTATCTACAGACATACTGTATCACTGTCCCCTATCTACATACATACTGTATCACTGTCCCCATCTACAGACATACTGTATCACTGTCCCCATCTACATACATACTGTATCACTGTATCACTGTCCCCTATCTACATACATACTGTATCACTGTATCACTGTCCCCTATCTACATACATACTGTATCACTGTATCACTGTCCCCTATCTACATACATACTGTATCACTGTCCCCTATCTACATACATACTGTATCACTGTCCCCTATCTACATACATACTGTATCACTGTCCCCTATCTACATACATACTGTATCACTGTATCACTGTCCCCTATCTACATACATACTGTATCACTGTCCCCTATCTACATACATACTGTATCACTGTCCCCATTCCAGACATACACTGTCCCCTATCTACATACATACTGTATCACTGTCCCCTATCTACAGACATACATACTGTATCACTGTCCCCTATCTACATACATACTGTATCACTGTCCCCTATCTACAGACATACTGTATCACTGTATCACTGTCCCCATCTACATACATACTGTATCACTGTCCCCTATCTACATACATACATACTGTATCACTGTCCCCTATCTACATACATACTGTATACCACTGTCCCCTATCTACATACATACTGTATCACTGTCCCCTATCTCATACATACTGTATCACTGTATCACTGTCCCCTATCTACATACATACTGTATCACTGTCCCCTATCTACATACATACTGTATCACTGTCCCCTATCTACATACATACTGTATCACTGTCACCTATCTACAGACATACTGTATCACTGTATCACTGTCCCCTATCTACATACATACTGTATCACTGTCCCCTATCTACATACATACTGTATCACTGTATCACTGTCCCCTATCTACATACATACTGTATCACTGTATCACTGTCCCCTATCTACATACATACTGTATCACTGTCCCCTACAGACATACTGTATCACTGTCCCCTATCTACAGACATACTGTATCACTGTCCCTATCTACATACATACTGTATCACTGTACCACTGTCCCCTATCTACAGACATACTGTATCACTGTCCCCTATCTACATACATACTGTATCACTGTCCCCTATCTACAGACATACTGTATCACTGTCCCCTATCTACATACATACTGTATCACTGTCCCCTATCTACATACATACATACTGTATCACTGTCCCCTATCTACATACATACTGTATCACTGTCCCCTATACAGACATACTGTATCACTGTATCACTGTCCCCTATCTACATACATACTGTATCACTGTCCCCTATCTACATACTGTATCACTGTCCCCTATCTACATACATACTGTATCACTGTCCCCTATCTACATACATACTGTATCACTGTCCCCTATCTACAGACATACTGTATCACTGTCCCCTATCTACATACATACTGTATCACTGTCCCCTATCTACATACATACTGTATCACTGTACCACTGTCCCCTATCTACAGACATACTGTATCACTGTCCCCTATCTACAGACATACTGTATCACTGTCCCCTATCTACAGACATACTGTATCACTGTATCACTGTCCCCTATCTACATACATACTGTATCACTGTCCCCTCATCTACAGACATACTGTATCACTGTCCCCTATCTACATACATACTGTATCACTGTCCCTATCTACATACATACTGTATCACTGTACCACTGTCCCCTATCTACATACATACTGTATCACTGTCCCCTATCTACATACATACTGTATCACTGTCACCTATCTACATACATATTGTATCACTGTATCACTGTCCCCTATCTACATACATACTGTACACTGTCCCCTATCTACATACATACTGTATCACTGTATCACTGTCCCTATCTACATACATACTGTATCACTGTATCACTGTCCCCTATCTACATACATACTGTATCACTGTCCCCTATCTACAGACATACTGTATACTGTCCCCTATCTACATACATACTGTATCACTGTCCCCTATCTACATACATACTGTATCACTGTACCACTGTCCCCTATCTACATACATACTGTATCACTGTCACCTATCTACAGACATACTGTATCACTGTCCCCTATCTACATACATACTGTATCACTGTACCACTGTCCCCTATCTACAGACATACTGTATCACTGTATCACTGTCCCCTATCTACATACATACTGTATCACTGTCCCCTATCTACATACATACTGTATCACTGTCCCCTATCTACAGACATACTGTATCACTGAATCACTGTCCCCTATCTACATACATACTGTATCACTGTCCCCTATCTACATACATACTGTATCACTGGATCACTGTCCCCTATCTACATACATACTGTATCACTGTACCACTGTCCCCTATCTACATATATACTGTATCACTGTCCCCTATCTACATATATACTGTATCACTGTATCACTGTCACCTATCTACATATATACTGTATCACTGTCCCCTATCTACATATATACTGTATCACTGTATCACTGTCCCCTATCTACATACATACTGTATCACTGTATCACTGTCCCCTATCTACATACATACTGTATCACTGTCCCCTATCTACAGACATACTGTATCACTGTCCCCTATCTACATACATACTGTATCACTGTCCCCTATCTACATACATACTGTATCACTGTATCACTGTCACCTATCTACAGACATACTGTATCACTGTCCCCTATCTACATACATACTGTATCACTGTCCCCTATCTACAGACATACTGTATCACTGTCCCCTATCTACAGACATACTGTATCACTGTATCACTGTCCCCTATCTACATACATACTGTATCACTGTCCCCTATCTACAGACATACTGTATCACTGTCCCCTATCTACAGACATACTGTATCACTGTCCCTATCTACATACATACTGTATCACTGTCCCCTATCTACATACATACTGTATCACTGTCCCCTATCTACATACATACTGTATCACTGTCCCCTATCTACATACATACTGTATCACTGTCCCCTATCTACAGACATACTGTATCACTGTCCCCTATCTACATACATACTGTATCACTGTCCCCTATCTACATACATACTGTATCACTGTACCACTGTCCCCTATCTACAGACATACTGTATCACTGTCCCCTATCTACAGACATACTGTATCACTGTCCCCTATCTACATACATACTGTATCACTGTATCACTGTCCCCTATCTACATACATACTGTATCACTGTATCACTGTCCCCTATCTACATACATACTGTATCACTGTCCCCTATCTACAGACATACTGTATCACTGTCCCCTATCTACAGACATACTGTATCACTGTCTCCTATCTACATACATACTGTATCACTGTATCACTGTCACCTATCTACATACATACTGTATCACTGTCCCCTATCTACATACATACTGTATCACTGTCCCCTATCTACATACATACTGTATCACTGTCACCTATCTACAGACATACTGTATCACTGTCACCTATCTACAGACATACTGTATCACTGTCCCCTATCTACATACATACTGTATCACTGTCCCCACTGACATACTGTAGCACTGTCCCCTATCTACATACATACTGTACCACTGTCCCCTATCTACATACATACTCTATCACTGTCCCCTATCTACATACATACTGTATCACTGTCCCCTATCTACATACATACTCTATCACTGTCCCCTATCTACATACATACTCTATCACTGTCCCCTATCTACATACATACTGTATCACTGTATCACTGTCCCCTATCTACATACATACTGTATCACTGTATCACTGTCCCCTATCTACAGACATACTGTATCACTGTCCCCTATCTACATACATACTGTATCACTGTCCCCTATCTACATACATACTGTATCACTGTCCCCTATCTACAGACATACTGTATCACTGTCCCCTATCTACATACATACTGTATCACTGTCCCCTATCTACAGACATACTGTATCACTGTCCCCTATCTACATACATACTGTATCACTGTCCCCTATCTACATACATACTGTATCACTGTCCCCTATCTACAGACATACTGTATCACTGTCCCCTATCTACATACATACTCTATCACTGTCCCCTATCTACATACATACTGTATCACTGTCCCCTATCTACATACATACTCTATCACTGTCCCCTATCTACAGACATACTGTATCACTGTCCCCTATCTACATACATACTGTATCACTGTCCCCTATCTACATACATACTGTATCACTGTCCCCTATCTACAGACATACTGTATCACTGTCACCTATCTACATACATACTGTATCACTGTATCACTGTCCCCTATCTACAGACATACTGTATCACTGTCCCCATCTACAGACATACTGTATCACTGTCCCCTATCTACATACATACATCACTGTATCACTGTCCCCTATCTACATACATACTGTATCACTGTATCACTGTCCCCTATCTACATACATACTGTATCACTGTCCCCTATCTACATACATACTGTATCACTGTATCACTGTCCCCTATCTACAGACATACTGTACCACTGTCCCCTATCTACATACATACTGTATCACTGTCCCCTATCTACATACATACGGTATCACTGTCACCTATCTACATACATACTGTATCACTGTCCCCTATCTACAGACATACTGTATCACTGTATCACTGTCCCCTATCTACAGACATACTGTACCACTGTCCCCTATCTACATACATACTGTATCACTGTCCCCTATCTACATACATACTGTATCACTGTCCCCTATCTACATACATACTGTATCACTGTCCCCTATCTACATACATATTGTACACTGTATCACTGTCCCCTATCTACATATATACTGTATCACTGTCCCCTATCTACAGACATACTGTATCACTGTATCACTGTCCCCTATCTACATACATACTGTATCACTGTATCACTGTCCCCTATCTACAGACATACTGTACCACTGTCCCCTATCTACATACATACTGTATCACTGTCCCCTATCTACATACATACTGTATCACTGTCCCCTATCTACATACATACTGTATCACTGTCCCCTATCTACATACATATTGTATCACTGTATCACTGTCCCCTATCTACATACATACTGTATCACTGTCCCCTATCTACATACATACTGTATCACTGTCCCCTATCTACAGACATACTGTATCACTGTCCCCTATCTACATACATACTCTATCACTGTCCCCTATCTACATACATACTGTATCACTGTCCCCTATCTACATACATACTCTATCACTGTCCCCTATCTACAGACATACTGTATCACTGTCCCCTATCTACATACATACTGTATCACCTATCTACATACATACTGTATCACTGTCCCCTATCTACAGACATACTGTATCACTGTCACCTATCTACATACATACTGTATCACTGTATCACTGTCCCCTATCTACAGACATACTGTATCACTGTATCACTGTCCCCTATCTACAGACATACTGTATCACTGTCACCTATCTACAGACATACTGTATCACTGTCCCCTATCTACATACATACTGTATCACTGTATCACTGTCCCCTATCTACATACATACTGTATCACTGTATCACTGTCCCCTATCTACATACATACTGTATCACTGTATCACTGTCCCCTATCTACATACATACTGTATCACTGTATCACTGTCCCCTATCTACAGACATACTGTACCACTGTCCCCTATCTACATACATACTGTATCACTGTCCCCTATCTACATACATACGGTATCACTGTCACCTATCTACATACATACTGTATCACTGTATCTACTGTCCCATATCTACATACATACTGTATCACTGTCCCCTATCTACATACATACTGTATCACTGTATCACTGTCCCCTATCTACATACATACTGTATCACTGTATCACTGTCCCCTATCTACATACATACTGTATCACTGTATCTACATACATACTGTATCACTGTCCCCTATCTACATACATACTGTATCACTGTACCACTGTCCCCTATCTACATACATACATACTGTATCTACACTGTCACTGTCCCCTATCTACATACATACTGTATCACTGTATCACTGTCCCTATCTACATACATACATACTGTATCACTGTCCCCTATCTACATACATACTGTATCACTGTCCCCTATCTACATACATACTGTATCACTGTCCCCTATCTACATACATACTGTATCACTGTATCACTGTCCCTATCTACATACATACTGTATCACTGTCCCCTATCTACATACATACTGTATCACTGTATCACTGTCCCCTATCTACATACATACATACTGTACCACTGTCCCCTATCTACATATATACTGTATCACTGTCCCCTATCTACATACATACTGTATCACTGTCACCTATCTACATATATACTGTATCACTGTCCCCTATCTACATATATACTGTATCACTGTATCACTGTCCCCTATCTACATACATACTGTATCACTGTATCACTGTCCCCTATCTACATACATACTGTATCACTGTCCCCTATCTCAGACATACATACTGTCCCCTATCTACATCATACTGTATCACTGTCCCCTATCTACATACATACTGTATCACTGTATCACTGTCACCTATCTACAGACATACTGTATCACTGTCCCCTATCTACATACATACTGTATCACTGTCCCCATCTACAGACATACTGTATCACTGTCCCCTATCTACAGACATACTGTATCACTGTATCACTGTCCCCTATCTACATACATACTGTATCACTGTCCCCATCTACAGACATACTGTATCACTGTCCCCTATCTACAGACATACTGTATCACTGTATCACTGTCCCCATCTACATACATACTGTATCACTGTCCCCTATCTACATACATACTGTATCACTGTCCCCTATCTACATACATACTGTATCACTGTCCCCTATCTACATACATACTGTATCACTGTCCCCTATCTACATACATACTGTATCACTGTCCCCATCTACATACATACTGTATCACTGTCCCCTATCTACATACATACTGTACTGTATCACTGTCCCCTATCTACATACATACTGTATCACTGTATCACTGTCCCCTATCTACAGACATACTGTATCACTGTATCTACACATACTGTATCACTGTCCCCTATCTACATACATATATCACTGTATCACTGTCCCCTATCTACATACATACTGTATACTGTCCCCTATCTACAGACATGTATCACTGTCCCCTATCTACATACATACTGTATCACTGTCCCCTATCTACATACATACTGTATCACTGTGTATCACATACTGTATCACTGTCCCCTATCTACATACTATCACTGTCCCCATCTACATACATACTGTATCACTGTCCCCTATCTACATACATACTGTATCACTGTCCCCTATCTACATACATACTGTATCACTGTCCCCTATCTACATACATACTGTATCACTGTCCCCTATCTACAGACATACTGTATCACTGTCCCCTATCTACAGACATACTGTATCACTGTCCCCTATCTACATACATACTGTATCACTGTATCACTGTCCCCTATCTACAGACATACTGTATCACTGTATCACTGTCCCCTATCTACATACATACTGTATCACTGTCCCCTATCTACAGACATACTGTATCACTGTCCCCTATCTACATACATACTGTATCACTGTATCACTGTCCCCTATCTACATACATACTGTATCACTGTCCCCTATCTACATACATACTGTATCACTGTATCACTGTCCCCTATCTACACAGACATACTGTATCACTGTCCCCTATCTGTCCCCTATCTACATACATACTGTATCACTGTCCCCTATCTACATACATACTGTATCACTGTCCCCTATCTACATACATACTGTATCACTGTCCCCTATCTACATACATACTGTATCACTGTATCACTGTCCCCTATCTACATACATACTGTATCACTGTCCCCTATCTACATACATACTGTATCACTGTCCCCTATCTACATACATACTGTATCACTGTATCATACTGTATCACTGTCCCCTATCTACATACATACTGTATCACTGTATCACTGTCCCCTATCTACATACATACTGTATCACTGTATCTACAGACATACTGTATCACTGTCCCCTATCTACATACATACTGTATCACTGTCACTGTCCCCTATCTACAGACATACTGTATCACTGTCCCCTATCTACATACATACTGTATCACTGTACATACACTGTATCCCCTATCTACAGACATACTGTATCACTGTATCACTGTCCCCTATCTACATACATACTGTATCACTGTCCCCTATCTACATACATACTGTATCACTGTCCCCTATCTACATACATACTGTATCACTGTATCACTGTCCCCTATCTACATACATACTGTATCACTGTACAGACATACTGTATCACTGTCCCCTATCTACATACATACTGTATCACTGTCCCCTATCTACATACATCACTGTATCACTGTCCCCTATCTACATACATACTGTATCACTGTCACCTATCTACAGACATACTGTATCACTGTCCCCTATCTACATACATACTGTATCACTGTATCACTGTCCCCTATCTACATACATACTGTATCACTGTATCACTGTCCCCTATCTACATACATACTGTATCACTGTCCCCTATCTACATACATACTGTCACTGTCCCCTATCTACATACATACTGTATCACTGTCCCCTATCTACATACATACTGTATCATCACTGTCCCTATCTACATACATACTGTATCACTGTCCCCTATCTACATACATACTGTATCACTGTCCCCTATCTACATACATACATACATACAGACATACTGTATCACTGTCCCCATCTACATACATACTATCACTGTCCCCTATCATACATACATACTGTATCACTGTCCCCTATCTACATACATACTGTATCACTGTCCCCTATCTACATACATACTGTATCACTGTCCCCTATCTACATACATACTGTATCACTGTCCCCTATCTACATACATACTGTATCACTGTCCCCTATCTACATACATACTGTATCACTGTCCCCTATCTACATACATACTGTATCACTGTATCACTGTCCCCTATCTACATACATACTGTATCACTGTCCCCTATCTACAGACATACTGTATCACTGTCCCCTATCTACAGACATACTGTATCACTGTCCCCTATCTACATACATACTGTATCACTGTATCACTGTCCCCTATCTACATACATACTGTATCACTGTCCCCTATCTACATACATACTGTATCACTGTATCACTGTCCCCTATCTACATACATACTGTATCACTGTCCCCTATCTACATACATACTGTATCACTGTCCCCTATCTACATACATATATCACTGTCCCCTATCTACATACATACTGTATCACTGTCCCCTATCTACATACATACTGTATCACTGTCCCCTATCTACAGACATACTGTATCACTGTATCACTGTCCCCTATCTACATACATACTGTATCACTGTCCCCTATCTACATACATACTGTATCACTGTCCCCTATCTACATACATACTGTATCACTGTCCCCTATCTACATACATACTGTATCACTGTATCCTGTATCTACATACATACTGTATCACTGTATCACTGTCCCCTATCTACATACATACTGTCCCCTATCTACAGACATACACTGTATCACTGTCCCCTATCTACATACATACTGTATCACTGTATCACTGTCCCCTATCTACATACATACTGTATCACTGTCACCCCTATCTACATACATACTGTATCACTGTCCTATCTACATACATACTGTATCACTGTCCCCTATCTACATACATACTGTATCACTGTCCCCTATCTACATACATCACTGTATCACTGTCCCCTATCTACATACATACTGTATCACTGTCCCCTATCTACATACATACTGTATCACTGTCCCCTATCTACAGACATACTGTATCACTGTCCCCTATCTACATACATACTGTATCACTGTCCCCTATCTACATACATACTGTATCACTGTCCCCTATCTACATACATACTGTATCACTGTATCACTGTCTGTATCACTGTCCCCTATCTACATACATACTGTATCACTGTCCCCTATCTACATACATATATCACTGTATCACTGTCCCCTATCTACAGACATACTGTATCACTGTCCCCTATCTACAGACATACTGTATCACTGTCCCTATCTACAGACATACTGTATCACTGTCCCCTATCTACATACATATCACTGTATCACTGTCCCCTATCTACATACATACTGTATCACTGTATCACTGTCCCCTATCTACATACATATGTATCACTGTATCACTGTCCCCTATCTACATACATACTGTATCACTGTATCACTGTCCCCTATCTACATACATACTGTATCACTGTCCCCTATCTACATACATACTGTATCACTGTCCCCTATCTACATACATACTGTATCACTGTCCCCTATCTACATACATACTGTATCACTGTATCACTGTCCCCTATCTACATACACTGTATCACTGTCCTATCCATACATATCTACTGTACATACTGTACATACTGTATCACTCTATCACTGTCCCCTATCTACATACATACTGTATCACTGTCCCCTATCTACAGACATACTGTATCACTGTCCCCTATCTACAGACATACATACTGTATCACTGTATCACTGTCCCCTATCTACATACATACTGTATCACTGTCCCCTATCTACATACATACTGTATCACTGTCCCCTATCTACATACATACTGTATCACTGTATCACTGTCCCCTATCTACATACATACTGTATCACTGTATCTCATACTGTATCACTGTCCCCTATCTACATACATACTGTATCACTGTCCCCTATCTACAGACATACTGTATCACTGTATCACTGTCCCCTATCTACATACATACTGTATCACTGTCCCCTATCTACATACATACTGTATCACTGTATCACTGTCCCCTATCTACATACATACTGTATCACTGTCCCCTATCTACATACATACTGTATCACTGTCCCCTATCTACATACATACTGTATCACTGTCCCCTATCTACATACATACTGTATCACTGTCCCCTATCTACATACATACTGTATCACTGTATCACTGTACATACATACTGTATCACTGTCCCCTATCTACATACATACTGTATCACTGTATCATACTGTCACCCCTATCTACATACATACTGTATCACTGTCCCCTATCTACATCATACTGTCCCCTATCTACATACATACTGTATCACTGTCCCCTATCTACATACATACTGTATCACTGTATCACTGTCCCCTATCTACATACATACTGTATCACTGTATCACTGTCCCCTATCTACATACATACTGTATCACTGTCACTGTCCCCTATCTACATACATACTGTATCACTGTCCCCTATCTACATACATACTGTATCACTGTATCTACATACATACTGTATCACTGTCCCCTATCTACATACATACTGTATCACTGTCCCCTATCTACATACATACTGTATCACTGTCCCCTATCTACAGACATACTGTATCACTGTCCCCTATCTACATACATACTGTATCACTGTCCCCTATCTACATACATACTGTATCACTGTCCCCTATCTACATACATACATCACTGTCCCCTATCTATCTACATACTGTATCACTGTATCACTGTCCCCTATCTACATACATACTGTATCACTGTCCCCTATCTACATACATACTGTATCACTGTCCCCTATCTACATACATACTGTATCACTGTATCACTGTCCCCTATCTACAGACATACTGTATCACTGTATCACTGTCCCCTATCTACAGACATACTGTATCACTGTCCCCTATCTACATACATACTGTATCACTGTCCCCTATCTACATACATACTGTATCACTGTATCACTGTCCCCTATCTCTACATACTGTATCACTGTATCACTGTCCCCTATCTACATACATACTGTATCACACTGTCCCCTATCTACATACATACTGTATCACTGTATCACTGTCCCCTATCTACATACATACTGTATCACTGTCCCCTATCTACATACATACTGTATCACTGTATCTACATACATACTGTATCACTGTCACCTATCTACATACATATTGTATACTGTATCACTGTCCCCTATCTACATACATACTGTATCACTGTCCCCTATCTACATACATACTGTATCACTGTATCACTGTCCCCTATCTACATACATACTGTATCACTGTATCACTGTCCCCTATCTACATACATACTGTATCACTGTCCCCTATCTACAGACATACTGTATCACTGTCCCCTATCTACATACATACTGTATCACTGTACCACTGTCCCCTATCTACATACATACTGTATCATACTGTATCACTGTCCCCTATCTACATACATACTGTATCATCACTGTCCCCTATCTACAGACATACTGTATCACTGTCCCCTATCTACATACATACTGTATCACTGTCCCCTATCTACATACATACTGTATCACTGTCCCCTATCTACAGACATACTGTATCACTGTATCACTGTCCCCTATCTACATACATACTGTATCACTGTCCCCTATCTACATACATACTGTATCACTGATCACTGTCCCCTATCTACATACATACTGTATCATACTACATACATACTGTATCACTGTCCCCTATCTACACTGTACACTGTATCACTGTCACCTATCTACATACATACTGTATCACTGTCCCCTATCTACATACATACTGTATCACTGTATCACTGTCCCCTATCTACATACATACTGTATCACTGTATCACTGTATCACTGTCCCCTATCTACATACATACTGTATCACTGTCCCCTATCTACAGACATACTGTATCACTGTCCCCTATCTACAGACATACTGTATCACTGTCCCCTATCTACATACATACTGTATCACTGTATCACTGTCCCCTATCTGTATACTGTATCACTATCTACAGACATACTGTATCACTGTCCCCTATCTACATACATACTGTATCACTGTCCCCTATCTACAGACATACTGTATCACTGTCCCCTATCTACAGACATACATACTGTATCACTGTCCCCTATCTACATCACTGTCCCCTATCTACAGACATACTGTATCACTGTCCCCTATCTACAGACATACTGTATCACTGTATCACTGTCCCCTATCTACATACATACTGTATCACTGTCCCCTATCTACATACATACTGTATCACTGTCCCCTATCTACATACATACTGTATCACTGTCCCCTATCTACATACATACTGTATCACTGTCCCCTATCTACAGACATACTGTATCACTGTCCCCTATCTACATACATACTGTATCACTGTCCCCTATCTACATACATACTGTATCACTGTACCACTGTCCCCTATCTACAGACATACTGTATCACTGTCCCCTATCTACAGACATACTGTATCACTGTCCCCTATCTACATACATACTGTATCACTGTATCACTGTCACCTATCTACATACATACTGTATCACTGTATCACTGTCCCCTATCTACATACATACTGTATCACTGTCCCCTATCTACAGACATACTGTATCACTGTCCCCTATCTACAGACATACTGTATCACTGTCTCCTATCTACATACATACTGTATCACTGTATCACTGTCACCTATCTACATACATACTGTATCACTGTCCCCTATCTACATACATACTGTATCACTGTCCCCTATCTACATACATACTGTATCACTGTCACCTATCTACAGACATACTGTATCACTGTCACCTATCTACAGACATACTGTATCACTGTCCCCTATCTACATACATACTGTATCACTGTCACTGTATCTACATACATACTGTATCACTGTATCACTGTCCCCTATCTACATACATACTGTACTGTATCACTGTCCCCTATCTACATACATACTGTATCACTGTCCCCTATCTACATACATACTGTATCACTGTACCATCACCCCTATCTACATACATACTGTATCACTGTCCCCTATCTATCATACATACTGTATCACTGTCCCCTATCTACAGACATACTGTATCACTGTCCCCTATCTACATACATACTCTATCACTGTCCCCTATCTACATACATACTGTATCACTGTCCCCTATCTACATACATACTCTATCACTGTCCCCTATCTACAGACATACTGTATCACTGTCCCCTATCTACATACATCTGTATCACTGTCCTATCTACATACATACTGTATCACTGTCCCCTATCTACAGACATACTGTATCACTGTCACCTATCTACATACATACTGTATCACTGTATCACTGTCCCCTATCTACAGACATACTGTATCACTGTATCACTGTCCCCTATCTACAGACATATACTGTATCACTGTATCACTGTCCCCTATCTACATACATACTGTATCACTGTATCACTGTCCCCTATCTCATACATAGACATACTGTATCACTGTCCCCTATCTACATACATACTGTATCACTGTATCACTGTCCCCTATCTACATACATACTGTACCACTGTCCCCTATCTACATACATACTGTATCACTGTCCCCTATCTACATACATACTGTATCACTGTCACCTATCTACATACATATTGTATCACTGTATCACTGTCCCCTATCTACATACACACTGTATCACTGTCCCCTATCTACATACATACTGTATCACTGTATCACTGTCCCCTATCTACATACATACTGTATCACTGTATCACTGTCCCCTATCTACATACATACTGTATCACTGTATCTACAGACATACTGTATCACTGTCCCCTATCTACATACATACTGTATCACTGTCCCCTATCTACATACATACTGTATCACTGTACCACTGTCCCCTATCTACATACATACTGTATCACTGTCACCTATCTACAGACATACTGTATCACTGTCCCCTATCTACATACATACTGTATCACTGTACCACTGTCCCCTATCTACAGACATACTGTATCACTGTATCACTGTCCCCTATCTACATACATACTGTATCACTGTCCCCTATCTACATACATACTGTATCACTGTCCCCTATCTACAGACATACTGTATCACTGTATCACTGTCCCCTATCTACATACATACTGTATCACTGTACCACTGTCCCCTATCTACATATATACTGTATCACTGTCCCCTATCTACATATATACTGTATCACTGTATCACTGTCACCTATCTACATATATACTGTATCACTGTCCCCTATCTACATATATACTGTATCACTGTATCACTGTCCCCTATCTACATACATACTGTATCACTGTATCACTGTCCCCTATCTACATACATACTGTATCACTGTCCCCTATCTACAGACATACTGTATCACTGTATCACCCCTATCTACATACATACTGTATCACTGTCCCCTATCTACATACATGTATCACTGTCCCCTATCTACAGACATACTGTATCACTGTCCCCTATCTACATACATACTGTATCACTGTCCCCCATCTACAGACATACTGTATCACTGTCCCCTATCTACATACATACTGTATCACTGTCCCTATCTACATACATACTGTATCACTGTATCACTGTCCCCTATCTACAGACATACTGTATCACTGTATCACTGTCCCCTATCTACAGACATACTGTATCACTGTATCACTGTCCCCTATCTACATACATACTGTATCACTGTATCACTGTATCTACATACATACTGTATCACTGTATCACTGTCCCCTATCTACATACATACTGTATCACTGTATCACTGTCCCTATCTACATACATACTGTATCACTGTCCCCTATCTACAGACATACTGTATCACTGTCCCCTATCTACAGACATACTGTATCACTGTCCCCTATCTACATACATACTGTATCACTGTATCACTGTCCCCTATCTACATACATACTGTATCACTGTCCCCTATCTACAGACATACTGTATCACTGTCCCCTATCTACATACATACTGTATCACTGTATCACTGTCCCCTATCTACAGACATACTACATACTGTATCACTGTCCCCTATCTACATACATACTGTATCACTGTCCCCTATCTACATACATACTGTCACTGTCCCCATCTACATACATACTGTATCACTGTCCCCTATCTACATACATATCACTGTATCACTGTATCACTGTCCCCTATCTACATACATACTGTATCACTGTCCCCTATCATACATACTGTATCACTGTATCACTGTCCCCTATCTACAGACATGTATCTACAGACATACTGTATCACTGTCCCCTATCTACATACATACATCACTGTATCACTGTCCCTATCTACATACATACTGTATCACTGTATCACTGTCCCCTATCTACATACATACTGTATCACTGTCCCCTATCTACATACATACTGTATCACTGTCCCCTATCTACAGACATACTGTATCACTGTCTCCCACTACATACTGTATACTGTATCACTGTACTCTATACATACTGTATCACTGTCCCCTATCTACATACATACTGTATCACTGTCCCCTATCTACATACATACTGTATCACTGTCACCTATCTACAGACATACTGTATCACTGTCACCTATCTACAGACATACTGTATCACTGTCCCCTATCTACATACATACTGTATCACTGTATCACTGTCCCCTATCTACATACATACTGTATCACTGTATCACTGTCCCCTATCTACAGACATACTGTATCACTGTCTATCTACATACATACTGTATCACTGTCCCCTATCTACATACATACTGTATCACTGTACCACTGTCCCCTATCTACATACATACTGTATCACTGTCCCCTATCTACATACATACTGTATCACTGTCCCCTATCTACAGACATACTGTATCACTGTCCCCTATCTACATACATACTCTATCACTGTCCCCTATCTACATACATACTGTATCTACAGACATACTGTATCACTGTCCCCTATCTACATACATACTGTATCACTGTCCCCTATCTACATACATACTGTATCACTGTCCCCTATCTACAGACATACTGTATCACTGTCACCTATCTACATACATACTGTATCACTGTATCACTGTCCCCTATCTACAGACATACTGTATCACTGTATCACTGTCCCCTATCTACAGACATACTGTATCACTGTCACCTATCTACAGACATACTGTATCACTGTCCCCTATCTACATACATACTGTATCACTGTATCACTGTCCCCTATCTACATACATACTGTATCACTGTATCACCCCTATCTACATACATACTGTATCACTGTATCACCCTATCTACATACATACTGTATCACTGTCCCCTATCTACATACATACTGTATCACTGTCCCCTATCTACATACATACTGTATCACTGTCACCTATCTACATACATATTGTATCACTGTATCACTGTCCCCTATCTACATACATACTGTATCACTGTCCCCTATCTACATACATACTGTATCACTGTATCACTGTCCCCTATCTACATACATACTGTATCACTGTATCACTGTCCCCTATCTACATACATACTGTATCACTGTCCCTATCTACAGACATACTGTATCACTGTCCCCTATCTACATACATACTGTATCACTGTCCCCTATCTACATACATACTGTATCACTGTACCACTGTCCCCTATCTACATACATACTGTATCACTGTCACCTATCTACAGACATACTGTATCACTGTCCCCTATCTACATACATACTGTATCACTGTACCACTGTCCCCTATCTACAGACATACTGTATCACTGTATCACTGTCCCCTATCTCATACATACTGTATCACTGTGTATCACTGTCCCCTATCTACATACATACTGTATCACTGTATCACTGTCCCCTATCTACATACATACTGTATCACTGTACCACTGTCCCCTATCTACATACATACTGTATCACTGTATCACTGTCCCCTATCTACATACATACTGTATCACTGTACCACTGTCCCCTATCTACATATATACTGTATCACTGTCCCCTATCTACATATATACTGTATCACTGTATCACTGTCACCTATCTACATATATACTGTATCACTGTCCCCTATCTACATATATACTGTATCACTGTATCACTGTCCCCTATCTACATACATACTGTATCACTGTATCACTGTCCCCTATCTACATACATACTGTATCACTGTCCCCTATCTACAGACATACTGTATCACTGTCCCCTATCTACATACATACATACTGTATCACTGTCCCCTATCTACATACATACATACTGTATCACTGTCCCCTATCTACATACATACTGTATCACTGTCCCCTATCTACATACATACTGTATCACTGTCCCCTATCTACAGACATACTGTATCACTGTCCCCTATCTACATACATACTGTATCACTGTATCACTGTCCCCTATCTACATACATACTGTATCACTGTATCACTGTCCCCTATCTACAGACATACTGTATCACTGTCCCCTATCTACAGACATACTGTATCACTGTCCCCTATCTACATACATACTGTATCACTGTCCCCTATCTACATACATACTGTATCACTGTATCACTGTCCCCTATCTACATACATACTGTATCACTGACATATCACTGTCCCCTATCTACATACATACTGATATCACTGTACCACTGTCCCCTATCTACAGACATACTGTATCACTGTATCACTGTCCCCTATCTACATACATACTGTATCACTGTCCCCTATCTACATACATACTGTATCACTGTCCCCTATCTACATACATACTGTATCACTGTCCCCTATCTACAGACATACTGTATCACTGTCCCCTATCTACATACATACTGTATCACTGTCCCCTATCTACATACATACTGTATCACTGTACCACTGTCCCCTATCTACAGACATACTGTATCACTGTCCCCTATCTACAGACATACTGTATCACTGTCCCCTATCTACATACATACTGTATCACTGTATCACTGTCCCCTATCTACATACATACTGTATCACTGTATCACTGTCCCCTATCTACATACATACTGTATCACTGTCCCCTATCTACAGACATACTGTATCACTGTCCCCTATCTACAGACATACTGTATCACTGTCTCCTATCTACATACATACTGTATCACTGTATCACTGTCACCTATCTACATACATACTGTATCACTGTATACATACACTGTCACTGTCCCCTATCTACATACATACTGTATCACTGTCACCTATCTACAGACATACTGTATCACTGTCACCTATCTACAGACATACTGTATCACTGTCCCCTATCTACATACATACTGTATCACTGTATCACTGTCCCCTATCTACATACATACTGTATCACTGTATCACTGTCCCCTATCTACAGACATACTGTACCACTGTCCCCTATCTACATACATACTGTATCACTGTCCCCTATCTACATACATACTGTATCACTGTACCACTGTCCCCTATCTACATACATACTGTATCACTGTCCCCTATCTACATACATACTGTATCACTGTCCCCTATCTACAGACATACTGTATCACTGTCCCCTATCTACATACATACTGTATCACTGTCCCCTATCTACATACATACTCTATCACTGTCCCCTATCTACAGACATACTGTATCACTGTCCCCTATCTACAT
This sequence comes from Oncorhynchus nerka, assembly GCF_034236695.1. Taxonomy (NCBI): domain Eukaryota; kingdom Metazoa; phylum Chordata; class Actinopteri; order Salmoniformes; family Salmonidae; genus Oncorhynchus; species Oncorhynchus nerka. The sequence goes on along the minus strand of NW_027040201.1, from coordinate 88,732 downwards.
ACATACTGTATCACTGTCCCCTATCTACATACATACTGTATCACTGTCCCCTATCTACAGACATACTGTATCACTGTCACCTATCTACATACATACTGTATCACTGTATCACTGTCCCCTATCTACAGACATACTGTATCACTGTATCACTGTATCTACAGACATACTGTATCACTGTCCCTATCTACAGACATACTGTATCACTGTCCCCTATCTACATACATACTGTATCACTGTATCACTGTCCCCTATCTACATACATACTGTATCACTGTACCACTGTCCCCTATCTACATACATACTGTATCACTGTCCCCTATCTACATACATACTGTATCACTGTACCACTGTCCCCTATCTACATACATACTGTATCACTGTCCCCTATCTACATACATACTGTATCACTGTCACCTATCTACATACATATTGTATCACTGTATCACTGTCCCCTATCTACATACACACTGTATCACTGTCCCCTATCTACATACATACTGTATCACTGTATCACTGTCCCCTATCTACATACATACTGTATCACTGTATCACTGTCCCCTATCTACATACATACTGTATCACTGTCCCCTATCTACAGACATACTGTATCACTGTCCCCTATCTACATACATACTGTATCACTGTCCCCTATCTACATACATACTGTATCACTGTACCACTGTCCCCTATCTACATACATACTGTATCACTGTCACCTATCTACAGACATACTGTATCACTGTCCCCTATCTACATACATACTGTATCACTGTACCACTGTCCCCTATCTACAGACATACTGTATCACTGTATCACTGTCCCCTATCTACATACATACTGTATCACTGTCCCCTATCTACATACATACTGTATCACTGTCCCCTATCTACAGACATACTGTATCACTGTATCACTGTCCCCTATCTACATACATACTGTATCACTGTCCCCTATCTACATACATACTGTATCACTGTATCACTGTCCCCTATCTACATACATACTGTATCACTGTACCACTGTCCCCTATCTACATATATACTGTATCACTGTCCCCTATCTACATATATACTGTATCACTGTATCACTGTCACCTATCTACATATATACTGTATCACTGTCCCCTATCTACATATATACTGTATCACTGTATCACTGTCCCCTATCTACATACATACTGTATCACTGTATCACTGTCCCCTATCTACATACATACTGTATCACTGTCCCCTATCTACAGACATACTGTATCACTGTCCCCTATCTACATACATACTCTATCACTGTCCCCTATCTACATACATACTGTATCACTGTCCCCTATCTACATACATACTCTATCACTGTCCCCTATCTACAGACATACTGTATCACTGTCCCCTATCTACATACATACTGTATCACTGTCCCCTATCTACATACATACTGTATCACTGTCCCCTATCTACAGACATACTGTATCACTGTCACCTATCTACATACATACTGTATCACTGTATCACTGTCCCCTATCTACAGACATACTGTATCACTGTATCACTGTCCCCTATCTACAGACATACTGTATCACTGTCACCTATCTACAGACATACTGTATCACTGTCCCCTATCTACATACATACTGTATCACTGTATCACTGTCCCCTATCTACATACATACTGTATCACTGTATCACTGTCCCCTATCTACATACATACTGTATCACTGTATCACTGTCCCCTATCTACATACATACTGTATCACTGTCCCCTATCTACAGACATACTGTATCACTGTCCCCTATCTACATACATACTGTATCACTGTCCCCTATCTACATACATACTGTATCACTGTACCACTGTCCCTATCTACATACATACTGTATCACTGTCACCTATCTACAGACATACTGTATCACTGTCCCCTATCTACATACATACTGTATCACTGTACCACTGTCCCCTATCTACAGACATACTGTATCACTGTATCACTGTCCCCTATCTACATACATACTGTATCACTGTCCCCTATCTACATACATACTGTATCACTGTCCCCTATCTACAGACATACTGTATCACTGTATCACTGTCCCCTATCTACATACATACTGTATCACTGTCCCCTATCTACATACATACTGTATCACTGTATCACTGTCCCCTATCTACATACATACTGTATCACTGTACCACTGTCCCCTATCTACATATATACTGTATCACTGTCCCCTATCTACATATATACTGTATCACTGTATCACTGTCACCTATCTACATATATACTGTATCACTGTCCCCTATCTACATATATACTGTATCACTGTATCACTGTCCCCTATCTACAGACATACTGTATCACTGTATCACTGTCCCCTATCTACATACATACTGTATCACTGTCCCCTATCTACAGACATACTGTATCACTGTCCCCTATCTACATACATACTGTATCACTGTCCCCTATCTACATACATACTGTATCACTGTATCACTGTCACCTATCTACAGACATACTGTATCACTGTCCCCTATCTACATACATACTGTATCACTGTCCCCTATCTACAGACATACTGTATCACTGTCCCCTATCTACAGACATACTGTATCACTGTATCACTGTCCCCTATCTACATACATACTGTATCACTGTCCCCTATCTACAGACATACTGTATCACTGTCCCCTATCTACATACATACTGTATCACTGTATCACTGTCCCCTATCTACATACATACTGTATCACTGTCCCCTATCTACATACATACTGTATCACTGTCCCCTATCTACATACATACTGTATCACTGTCCCCTATCTACAGACATACTGTATCACTGTCCCCTATCTACATACATACTGTATCACTGTCCCCTATCTACATACATACTGTATCACTGTACCACTGTCCCCTATCTACAGACATACTGTATCACTGTCCCCTATCTACAGACATACTGTATCACTGTCTCCTATCTACATACATACTGTATCACTGTATCACTGTCACCTATCTACATACATACTGTATCACTGTATCACTGTCCCCTATCTACATACATACTGTATCACTGTCCCCTATCTACATACATACTGTATCACTGTCCCCTATCTACATACATACTGTATCACTGTCCCCTATCTACAGACATACTGTATCACTGTCTCCTATCTACATACATACTGTATCACTGTATCACTGTCCCCTATCTACATACATACTGTATCACTGTCCCCTATCTACAGACATACTGTATCACTGTCCCCTATCTACAGACATACTGTATCACTGTCTCCTATCTACATACATACTGTATCACTGTATCACTGTCACCTATCTACATACATACTGTATCACTGTCCCCTATCTACATACATACTGTATCACTGTCCCCTATCTACATACATACTGTATCACTGTCACCTATCTACAGACATACTGTAGCACTGTACCACAGAGCTATAATAAGAGAGGGAGGGAGAGAGAACAGGCAGAACCTGATATGTAAATGAGCAGAGCAAATAAAAGTACATTTCCATGACCAAATGATCATTCAGACTGTGTTTCTATTGAGAGATAAAAGGTAAGACGACGATTGTTATGTGTATTCATATAGTTGATGATATTGTTGTGTGTATTCATATAGTTGATGATATTGTTATATTCATATAGTTGATGATATTGTTATGTGTATTCATATAGTTGATGATATTGTTGTATTCATATAGTTGATGATATTGTTATATTCATATAGTTGATGATATTGTTATATCATATAGTTGATGATACTGTATTCATATAGTTGATGATATTGTTGTATTCATATAGTGATGATATTGTCACTGTCACCTATTCATATAGTTGATGATATTGTTGTATCATACATAGTTGATGATATTGTTATGTGTATTCATATAGTTGATGATATTGTTATATGTATTCATATAGTTGATGATATTGTTATGTGTATTCATATAGTTGATGATATTGTTATGTATTCATATAGTTGATGATATTGTTATATTCATATAGTTGATGATATTGTTATGTGTATTCATACAGTTGATGATATTGTTATATTCATACATAGTTGATGATATTGTTGTATTCATATAGTTCATACTGTTATATTCATATGTTGATGATATTGTGTATTCATATAGTTGATGATATTGTTGTATTCATATAGTTGATGATATTGTTGTATTGATGATATTGTTGTATTCATATAGTTGATGATATTGTTGTATTCATATATTGTTGTATTCATATAGTTGATGATATTGTTATATTCATATAGTTGATGATATTGTTGTGTGTATTCATATAGTTGATGATATTGTTGTATTCATATAGTTGATGATATTGTTATATTCATATAGTTGATGATATTGTTATATTCATATAGTTGATGATATTGTTATATTCATATAGTTGATGATATTGTTGTATTCATATAGTTGATGATATTGTTATGTGTATTCATATAGTTGATGATATTGTTGTATTCATATAGTTGATGATATTGTTGTATTCATATAGTTGATGATATTGTTGTATTCATATAGTTGATGATATTGTTATGTATATTCATATAGTTGATGATATTGTTGTATTCATATAGTTGATGATATTGTTGTATTCTATAGTTGATGATATTGTTATATTCTATATAGTTGATGATATTGTTGTGTGTACATACATAGTTGATGATATTGTTATATTCATATAGTTGATGATATTGTTGTATTCATATAGTTGATGATATTGTTATATTCATATAGTTGATGATATTGTTATATTCATATAGTTGATGATATTGTTATGTGTATTCATATAGTTGATGATATTGTTATATTCATATAGTTGATGATATTGTTATATTCATATAGTTGATGATATTGTTATGTGTATTCATATAGTTGATGATATTGTTGTATTACATATATATGATATTGTTACTGTGTATTCATATAGTTGATGATATTGTTGTATTCATATAGTTGATGATATTGTTGTATTCATATAGTTGATGATATTGTTATATTCATATAGTTGATGATATTGTTGTGTGTATTCATATAGTTGATGATATTGTTATATTCATATAGTTGATGATATTGTTATATTCATATAGTTGATGATATTGTTATATTCATATAGTTGATGATATTGTTATATTCATATAGTTGATGATATTGTTATATTCATATAGTTGATGATATTGTTATGTGTTTTCATATAGTTGATGATATTGTTATGTGTATTCATATAGTTGATGATATTGTTATATTCATATAGTTGATGATATTGTTATGTGTATTCATATAGTTGATGATATTGTTATATTCATATAGTTGATGATATTGTTATGTGTATTCATATAGTTGATGATATTGTTGTGTGTATTCATATAGTTGATGATATTGTTGTGTGTATTCATATAGTTGATGATATTGTTCTGTGTATTCATATAGTTGATGATATTGTTGTGTGTATTCATATAGTTGATGATATTGTTCTGTGTATTCATATAGTTGATGATATTGTTATATTCATATAGTTGATGATATTGTTATATTCATATAGTTGATGATATTGTTATATTCATATAGTTGATGATATTGTTCTGTGTATTCATATAGTTGATGATATTGTTGTGTGTATTCATATAGTTGATGATATTGTTCTGTGTATTCATATAGTTGATGATATTGTTGTGTGTATTCATATAGTTGATGATATTGTTATATTCATATAGTTGATGATATTGTTATGTGTATTCATATAGTTGATGATATTGTTATATTCATATAGTTGATGATATTGTTATGTGTATTCATATAGTTGATGATATTGTTGTGTGTATTCATATAGTTGATGATATTGTTATATTCATATAGTTGATGATATTGTTATGTGTATTCATATAGTTGATGATATTGTTATGTGTATTCATATAGTTGATGATATTGTTGTGTGTATTCATATAGTTGATGATATTGTTGTGTGTATTCATATAGTTGATGATATTGTTATGTGTATTCATATAGTTGATGATATTGTTATATTCATATAGTTGATGATATTGTTCTGTGTATTCATATAGTTGATGATATTGTTGTGTGTATTCATATAGTTGATGATATTGTTGTGTGTATTCATATAGTTGATGATATTGTTCTGTGTATTCATATAGTTGATGATATTGTTGTGTGTATTCATATAGTTGATGATATTGTTCTGTGTATTCATATAGTTGATGATATTGTTATATTCATATAGTTGATGATATTGTTATATTCATATAGTTGATGATATTGTTATGTGTATTCATATAGTTGATGATATTGTTGTGTGTATTCATATAGTTGATGATATTGTTCTGTGTATTCATATAGTTGATGATATTGTTATGTGTATTCATATAGTTGATGATATTGTTATATTCATATAGTTGATGATATTGTTGTGTGTATTCATATAGTTGATGATATTGTTATGTGTATTCATATAGTTGATGATATTGTTATATTCATATAGTTGATGATATTGTTATATTCATATAGTTGATGATATTGTTATGTGTTTTCATATAGTTGATGATATTGTTATGTGTATTCATATAGTTGATGATATTGTTATGTGTATTCATATAGTTGATGATATTGTTATATTCATATAGTTGATGATATTGTTATATTCATATAGTTGATGATATTGTTATGGGTATTCATATAGTTGATGATATTGTTATATTCATATAGTTGATGATATTGTTATGTGTATTCATATAGTTGATGATATTGTTATATTCATATAGTTGATGATATTGTTGTGTGTATTCATATAGTTGATGATATTGTTGTGTGTATTCATATAGTTGATGATATTGTTATATTCATATAGTTGATGATATTGTTATGTGTATTCATATAGTTGATGATATTGTTATATTCATATAGTTGATGATATTGTTGTGTGTATTCATATAGTTGATGATATTGTTGTGTGTATTCATATAGTTGATGATATTGTTATATTCATATAGTTGATGATATTGTTATGTGTATTCATATAGTTGATGATATTGTTATATTCATATAGTTGATGATATTGTTATATTCATATAGTTGATGATATTGTTATGTGTATTCATATAGTTGATGATATTGTTATATTCATATAGTTGATGATATTGTTATGTGTATTCATATAGTTGATGATATTGTTATATTCATATAGTTGATGATATTGTTATATTCATATAGTTGATGATATTGTTGTGTGTGTTCATATAGTTGATGATATTGTTATATTCATATAGTTGATGATATTGTTATATTCATATAGTTGATGATATTGTTATGTGTATTCATAGAGTTCATTATATTTTTGGTGGACAGTGTTATAATAGTCCTACTCTCCTTAAAATGTATTTGATGTAAATTAAATGCGGGAGGTGAATTTGTTCTTTGCCCACCTGTGTTCCCCTGTATCATATAGGCTTGTCTTCTTAAAACACAACAAGCAACAAACAAACATGTTATATTTCTAATCTACAGTTAACTCTTTACACTAAGGAAGGTATTTTGTGTGAAAGAGAGACTTTTACATTTTGTGGAAAGCCTAACAACAACTTACACTTCCTCAAAACAGGTTGTGTGTGTTCATTAGTGCCCATCGTAGCAAAACGTTTGGCAACATAAACCGTTTAGGTCACGTTGTACAGCATTTAGAGTGAACTGTTTAGGCAACATTTTAATACTGTTGGCTGTGGAGTAAACTATTGAATACAACCCAGGTTGTTGCCTACGACTCGGCATGTTGATACCTGCCTGATGCTGAAACCTGATTGTAGCCTGAGGGGTAAACTATGATACTAGCCAGATATACTGGTTTTCTAAAAATAGCCAGGTTCAGTTAGCTTCACATTCCAGCTCAGGCCTCATCCATCAGAATATACAGAACAGAACAGAAAATATCTCAATGACTTGACATGTTCTGGTTGTGAATTCAGGCTACAAGGTAAGACTCTTCCCAGGGATTATTGTAAAGTGTGTAGAGACATTAAATGTCTGGTGTAATGTTAGTATAGTGAATGGAAGTATAACACTCCTAACAGTAGATACATTAAATGTCTGGTGTAATGTTAGTATAGTGAAGTAAAACACTCCTAACAGTAGATAAATTAAATGTCTGGTGTAATGTTAGTATAGTGAAGAAAAACACTCCTAACAGTAGATACATTAAATGTCTGGTGTAATGTTAGTATAGTGAAGTAAAACACTCTAACAGTAGATAAATTAAATGTCTGGTGTAATGTTAGTATAGTGAAGTAAAACACTCCTAACAGTAGATAAATTAAATGTCTGGTGTAATGTTAGTATAGTGAAGTAAAACACTCCTAACAGTAGATAAATTAAATGTCTGGTGTAATGTTAGTATAGTGAAGTAAAACACTCCTAACAGTAGATAAATTAAATGTCTGGTGTAATGTTAGTATAGTGAAGTATAACACTCCTAACAGTCTACTTCTACTGAGACAGGTTGGTGTCAGTTTAATCATACAACATGGAGCTGACTGGACGTGGTCAAGTCAAATTCAATATGTCAACATTCATATATTATAGTTCTACATTTAACATTTCAGATGATAATGTAATTGTATCATAGTTCCACTATAGTGTAGTGGTCCTCTACATTTCATATGATAATGTAATTATATCATAGTTCCTCTATAGTGTAGTGGTCCTCTACATTTCATATGATAATGTAATTGTATCATAGTTCCTCTATAGTGTAGTGACCCTCTACATTTCATATGATAATGTAATTGTATCATAGTTCCTCTACATTTCATATGATAATGTAATTGTATCATAGTTCCTCTATAGTGTAGTGACCCTCTACATTTCATATGATAATGTAATTATATCATAGTTCATCTACATTTCATATGATAATGTAATTGTATCATAGTTCCTCTATAGTGTAGTGACCCTCTACATTTCATATGATAATGTAATTGTATCATAGTTCCTCTACATTTCATATGATAATGTAATTGTATCATAGTTCCTCTATAGTGTAGTGACCCTACATTTCATATGATAATGTAATTATATCATAGTTCCTCTACATTTCATATGATAATGTAATTGTATCATAGTTCCTCTATAGTGTAGTGATCCTCACTATATGAGCACTATATGAGCCACGTCACAATTCCAACCAAGTTACCCAATTGATGCCAATGGCGCGATGTGTAGGTTGTTCACCTTTAACACATGCAACCTGGGTTCACTTCCCTGCCCCGCTGTTTGCTACATTGGTGTCTGAAGTGGTGTCTGAGACATGCTTTTGGGTGAGCCAGGTAACAATTCCCACCATGTGGGGTTAACCCTATTGGTGCAATACGTAGGGTGTTGACTCCCTGCCCGCTGTTTTCAACTATATTAACAGCACAGGCTGCCCGACATTCGTTGAACAAAGAGACACAATAATGATGATATGTGAAAGGATTTTAGGATAATATCAGTAAGTGTTGATTTAGAGTTGTCTTCTGGGTTCAGCCTTCTAGTTGCCTTTATCAACAGGTTGAAATGTAATAAATGACATCACAATGACATGTCCTCAGAGTTGGAAAGATCCTACATCTGAACACATTATTTAACATGGTGACATGGTGCTGCTAGTGAAAGAAAACATTAAGAGACAGAATACAGGCGGGGGAGTTTGCACAAAGTTTACGTACAACAATATATTGAACTAGGTAGACTGAGCATAGAGCTAAAGGCTGTAACCACGGGGAAGAAACTGTTCAGATTGGGGTCTATAACATCCAATCACAGAGGTTTACAGCAGCTGACAGTTGCAACTTCATTGCTAATAACTCAAACTTCCTTTTTCAGATAAAGACATCATCTCTGTACAGATGTAGGATCTGAATTTGATCACCCTGTTGCAGGAAAACTAAAACTTGCAGTGTATTTGATGTTTTAAAAGGCTTCTGAAGTTTGTAATTTACACTTTAAAATGTTAATTATAATCCACATGTTTTTGGTGTTTGTTGTTGTTCTGCTGTAGTAAACTATCTCAAATGAAGATCCTACATCTGTAGCAAAACACCTTTCTTTCATGTGTTCTCCTTTGACCGATTGACATCTTTTATTTACTGTTGTTTAGGCTGGTTGAATGAGTTGCCTATGAAAGCTACTTCATCTGTAAGAAAACATGGCTGCACCAGTGACTGTAAGTTATGTGATTTCCTCATGTGAAATTAAAAGTATGTTTGTAGCCTACGCAGTTATAAAATGGCTGTTGAAACTGTGGCACATATTTCTCAGTACATTAGAAGTCAGATAAATGTGTTGAGACGTAGGAAAGATGGGCAAACTCTCGTTGGTCTTGGCTTTCTACAAACTATTATAAGGTTAGTCGATGTCAGACATTCATTAGTCAGAGTAGGTTTGAGTTATGATCACTTATCATGCTGACAAACCTGATGGTCTCTGTGAACTGATCTGAACAGGTTTAGACTGGTCATCTATGATATGTAGGTTATATACAGTACATTCTCTGTCCTGCTACTGGTAGGACTATAACATAATGTGAACTGACCTGAACAGGTTTAGACTGGTCATCTATGATATGTAGGCTATAGCCGAGGTATAGACCTCGATCTGCATATCGCTAACAACCTGCTACTATACATTATAACCTAGTCTACTTTACATAATATAACATCTACATATCACTAACAACCCACTACTATACATTATAACCTAGTCTACTTTACATAATATAACATATCACTAACAACCCACTACTATACATTATAACCTAGTCTACTTTACATAATATAACATCTACATATCACTAACCACCCACTACTATACATTATAACCTAGTCTACTTTACATAATATAACATATCACTAACAACCCACTACTATACATTATAACCTAGTCTACTTTACATAATATAACATCTACATATCACTAACAATCCACTACTATACATTATAACCTAGTCTACTTTACATAATATAACATCTACATATCACTAACAACCCACTACTATACATTATAACCTAGTCTACTTTACATAATATAACATAGACATATCACTAACAACCCACTACTATACATTATAACCTAGTCTACTTTACATTATATAAAATCTACATATCACTAACAACCCACTACTATACATTATAACCTAGTCTACTTTACATAATATAACATCTACATATCACTAACAACCCACTACTATACATTATAACCTAGTCTACTCTACATAATATAACATCTACATATCACTAACAATCCACTACTATACATTATAACCTAGTCTACTTTACATAATATAACATCTACACATCACTAACAATCCACTACTATACATTATAACCTAGTCTACTTTACATAATATAACATCTACACATCACTAACAATCCACTACTATACATTATAACCGAGTCTACTTTACATAATATAACATCTACACATCACTAACAACCCACTACTATACATTATAACCTAGTCTACTTTACATAATATAACATCTACATATCACTAACAACCCACTACTATACATTATAACCTAGTCTACTTTACATAATATAACATCTACATATCACTAACAACCCACTACTATACATTATAACCTAGTCTACATTTACATAATATAACATCTACATATCACTAACAACCCACTACTATACATTATAACCTAGTCTACTTTACATAATATAACCATATCACTAACAATCCACTACTATACATTACTAGTCTACTTTACATAATATAACATCTACATATCACTAACAACCCACTACTATACATTATAACCTAGTCTACTTTACATAATATAACATCTACACATCACTAACAACCCACTACTATACATTATAACCTAGTCTACTTTACATAATATAACATCTATATATCACTAACAACCCACTACTATACATTATAACCTAGTCTACTTCACATAATATAACATCTACATATCACTAACAACCCACTACTATACATTATAACCTAGTCTACTTTACATAATATAACATCTACATATCACTAACAACCCACTGCTATACATTATAACCTAGTCTACTTTACATAATATAACATATCACTAACAACCCACTACTATAACATCACTAACAACCCACTACTATACATTATAACCTAGTCTACTTTACATAATATAACATCTATATATCACTAACAACCCACTAGTATACATTATAACCTAGTCTACTTTACATAATATAACATAGACATATCACTAACAACCCACTACTATACATTATAACCTAGTCTACTTTACATAATATAACATCTACATATCACTAACAACCCACTATTATACATTATATCCTAGTCTACTTTACATAATATAACATCTACATATCACTAACAACCCACTACTATACATTATAACCTAGTCTACTTTCTAAACATAATATAACATCTACACATCACTAACAACCCACTACTATACATTATAACCTAGTCTACTTTACATAATATAACATCTACATATCACTAACAACCCACTACTATACATTATAACCTAGTCTACTTTACATAATATAACATCTACATATCACTAACAACCCACTACTATACATTATAACCTAGTCTACTTTACATAATATATATCACTTATCCCACTACTATACATTATAACCTAGTCTACTTTACATAATATAACATCTACATATCACTAACAACCCACTATTATACATTATATCCTAGTCTACTTTACATAATATAACATCTACATATCACTAACAAACCACTACTATACATTATAACCTAGTCTACTTTACATAATATAACATATCACTAACAACCCACTACTATACATTATAACCTAGTCTACGTTACATAATATAACATCTACATATCACTAACAACCCACTATTATACATTATAACCTAGTCTACTTTACATAATATAACATATCACTAACAACCCACTACTATACATTATAACCTAGTCTACTTTAAATAATATAACATCTACATATCACTAACAAACCACTACTATACATTATAACCTAGTCTACTTTACATTATATAAAATCTACATATCACTAACAACCCACTATTATACATTATAACCTAGTCTACTTTACATAATATAACATCTACATATCACTAACAACCCACTACTATACATTATAACCTAGTCTACTTTACATAATATAACATCTACATATCACTAACAACCCACTACTATACATTATAACCTAGTCTACTTTACATAATATAACATCTACATATCACTAACAACCCACTACTATACATTATAACCTAGTCTACTTTACATAATATAACATCTACATATCACTAACAACCCACTACTATACATTATAACCTAGTCTACTTTACATAATATAACATATCACTAACAACCCACTACTATACATTATAACCTAGTCTACTTTACATAATATAACATCTACATATCACTAACAACCCACTACTATACATTATAACCTAGTCTACTTTACATAATATAACATATCACTAACAACCCACTACTATACATTATAACCTAGTCTACTTTACATAATATAACATCTACATATCACTAACAACCCACTACTATACATTATAACCTAGTCTACTTTACATAATATAACATCTACATATCACTAACAACCCACTACTATACATTATAACCTAGTCTACTTTACATAATATAACATATACATATCACTAACAACCCACTACTATACATTATAACCTAGTCTACTTTACATAATATAACATCTACATATCACTAACAACCCACTACTATACATTATAACCTAGTCTACTTTACATAATATAACATCTACATATCACTAACAACCCACTACTATACATTATAACCTAGTCTACTTTACATAATATAACATCTACATATCACTAACAACCCACTACTATACATTATAACCTAGTCTACTTTACATAATATAACATCTACATATCACTAACAACCCACTACTATACATTATAACCTAGTCTACTTTACATAATATAACATATTATACATATCACTACCTTAACAACCCACTATTATTATTATAACCTAGTCTACTTTACATAATATACTGTCTATAACTACATATAACTACCTTAACAACCCACTACTATACTTATTATTATTATTATTATTACTGTAGTCTAACTTTAACAAACAGTGAATATAACATTATTGATTGCATGTCTATAACTACCTTAACAAACAGTGACTTATTATTATTATTATTATTGTTGCTGTACTGTCTATACTACCTTAACAAACAGTGACTTATTATTATTATTATTATTGTTGCTGTACTGTCTATAACTAAACCTTAGCCTATTAAACAGTGACTTATTATTATTATGATTATTATTAACTGTCTGAACTACTTAACAAACAGTGACTTATTATTATTGACATTACCATGGAGATGAAATGTCACCACTACGTTTTCATGTGATGCATTAAATCATCTGATTGTTTCTGTGTCTGTTAGTAAATGTTTTATAAGAGATAATTAATAAATGATAACAATTGACATTAAATAATTAACCAACATTTTGATCTCTGTTTGGATCTCTAAAATGAGTTCTAGGAGGTTGTCTAAAATGAGTCTCTCTGGGGAGAGAGAGGAGGGGGTCCCTGCATCCAAAATGAGTCTCTCTGGGGAGAGAGAGGAGGGGTCCCTCTCTAAAATGAGTCTCTCTGGGGAGAGAGAGGAGGGGTCCCTGCTCTAAAATGAGTCTCTCTGGGGAGAGAAAGGAGGGGGCCCTGCCTCTAAAATGAGTCTCTCTGGGGAACATGACACCAAAGCTAAGAGGTAAGATGACAATACATTATTTGAGTTTATCCAAAATTCCAATTTGTTTTTAATAAATAGCAATATTCTGTTCTCAGATTTTTAACTAATAGATTTTAGATGGGAATACACTTAGCTATCTTAATTAAGATGAAACATCTGTAAATCACTCTGGATAAGAGCATCTGCTAAATCAGGGTTCTCAACCCTGGGTCTGTGGAGGTACTGCAGGGGTTCTCAATCCGGGGTCTGTGGAGGTACTGCAGGGGTTCTCAATCCGGGGTCTGTGGAGGTACTGCAGGGATTCTCAATCCGGGGTCTGTGGAGGTACTGCAGGGGTTCTCAATCCGGGGTCTGTGGAGGTACTGCAGGGGTTCTCAATCCGGGGTCTGTGGAGGTACTGCAGGGGTTCTCAATCCGGGGTCTGTGGAGGTACTGCAGAGGTTCTCAATCCGGGGTCTGTGGAGGTACTGCAGGGGTTCTCAATCCGGGGTCTGTGGAGGTACTGCAGGGTTCTCAATCCGGGGTCTGTGGAGGTACTGCAGGGGTTCTCAATCCGGGGTCTGTGGAGGTACTGCAGGGGTTCTCAATCCGGGGTCTGTGGAAGTACTGCAGGGGTTCTCAATCCGGGGTCTGTGGAGGTACTGCAGGGGTTCTCAATCCGGGGTCTGGGGAGGTACTGCAGGGGTTCTCAATCCGGGGTCTGTGGAGGTACTGCAGGGGTTCTCAATCCGGGGTCTGTGGAGGTACTGCAGGGGTTCTCAATCCGGGGTCTGTGGAAGTACTGCAGGGGTTCTCAATCCGGGGTCTGTGGAGGTACTGCAGAGGTTCCACGGCACCCTGACTGTACTCATTGCAATGTAAGACATTTGATAACATTTTCACATGACACGACCACTTTGCCTATTCTTAATCATTGCCTAATATAATGGAATGCATTTTTTTATATATATTTTTTTACCAATTTTGATGGTTGTACCTAATTAACCCGATACTCTCAATGACTCTGGGTCTCAACAGATGCCATATATTCTTGCCATCTTTCTACAATTTGAAGACAAACCTTCAAATTATTAGATAAGGCCAAAACGCTGCTAAACATAGCATATGTTTTCTGTACTAATGAAATCTCTCTTTCGGGAGTCCACTGTATTTTATCTAACAATAACCTGGGTTAATCTTAACTCAGTCTCATCTATAATTTTATGTATATTGCATAGTATGGGATCCATTACCTACAGTACTTTATTATCCCTAAGAACTGCAACATATTTATTTTCAAAATTACATTTAATGCTTATAAAATCACTATTTTTCTACCTTCATCTTTTCTCTGCCCTGTTGGCTTAAAATATACCCTAAATATTTAACATAAGTCTTCCTGCATGGCTCTCAACATTACACTAGTGTCTCTTAGATTCGTTGGAGTCCCATCTTGTAGCAGGGCCATTGCCATGGGGTACCAGGGCTGTGCATAGAAGGCCACTTTGCCACAATACACACTTACATCCTCTGGCCCCCCTTCTTCTTCTGGGATGACTTATTTTAGAACCTAATTTCGTATTACTACGAGGTCTGCCTGCCTTGACGGCGTTGAAAATAATTCACTCCTGTTGCCATTTCTTCATCTTGAGGTTTGTATAAATGTCCTATTTAGTTATAAACTCTATAGTACTTTCTTATTTCTCAGGGATTTTTTTCTCAAAGAGTAGACTCTAACCCGCCATTGCTCTTTACCTTGAGATTGTATTTAGATTTCCTATTTAGTTATAAACCCTATAGTACTTTCTTATTTCTCAGGGATTTTTCCTCATACAACGCCCATAGTGACACTTACGCACTGTTAGCTTTACTTTCCCAAGGAAATAATACCATTTCAAAGTAGTTATACACTTTGAATAGAGACTGGTGTTTCTTAATCATTTTATAATTAATTTCCACCTGTTCCAACAATTTCTAGTGAAGTTGATCAGTCTTCACGGGAAATTCTTAGGATTCAGGGCTATTTGCCTAATCCTGTTATTGGAGGGGCCGTCTGTTCCCTCTTGGTCAGCGGCCCAAGGGTATTCCTGGTACGCACATTGCGAGCCTAGTGCTGAGTAGACCTGCCTTTTGCCTGCGTATCATTTCCTGTTCTGTACCATTATTTTCTACCCTACTTTGCTCCTCATGAGCTGCCGTAGTATCTATGGTAGTTGCCATGGTTTTCTTTCTCTGGGTATATTTAGTTTTCAGAGTATTATTACTATCGGTGCCCCACGTTGGGCGCCAAGTGTCACGGTGCTGACTTTCGCCCAATGCCTGCAGCAAAAGCCTCTACCCCGTCCTCTGGCTGGGCAGAGTACTTTGGGACTTTAGTTACTTCGGTGTAACAAGGGCCTTGCCGTGCGGCCCTACCAACCCTTCTATGTATTCGTAATGGCCCTTCGCGTGAGTTGGGTTTGTTCCTTCGTTCACGTTGTCACTCCCTTATTGTCCGGTCTAGTATGAGGCCTTGGATAGATATACTCCTATTTAAATATTCTTAAGCGTTATGGATTCCTCCTATATTTCCTCAAGTCATCTTTACCTCTGTATATATCAATACCTAATAACAACTCCTAGTAGTTATTATGCTCGTCAGCTAGTAGTCACTCGGAAACTAGTATTGGCATATGTTTTGACTTCCTTAAAAATATATTATTGTCCACACAATGAAATATTCTTTAGTGCAATCACTTTAACCTATAACCAGGGTCCCTTTCTGTTCAGTGAGAGTGTCAAAGGCGTTTGCTCTCCAGATCGTTAATCTGGCCTAGTTGTCAAAGTTTCAAGCTTTTATTAAGTCACTCTGTTTTTTGTCTTATACACATCATTTGGTTCAATGGTTCTACAGTTTCTCAATACAACAATAATGCTCAATCAATCCTTAATGCTTTAAGCTATGCCAGATAATATTGCAAAACTTTAAATGCGTTAACACTTCTAACAATATTGACCAAATAGCGAAAATAGTTCAATTACCTTAAATGCTCAGCCCCTTGGTCACTTTCCCGTAATCGGTATTCTCGCAGCTACGGCGCTAGATTCCGAATTCTAATATCTTAATACACTTCCAACTCTGTGTATGGACTCAATATATTGTAACTGGTATTTTGCTGTTTCCTTGTATTGCCAATCACATCTGTACCTGATGTCTCACTGAGTGACCGCCACTTTGTCTGTATTCAAGAGGTGGTTAGACCTCTGTTTTTCTTAGTCTCAGTCTCGGGGTCACCAAGTTCAACCAAGTATATTCAGATAGTGATCCAATAAGTACATAGACAAAATAATCCAATTCTCTAATATTGTTCTAGTCCAACAAAAAGAGTATAGTGCAATAGTACATTTACCTGTGATGATCCTCCATATGAAGTCTGTCTCACATGTTAACGAGGATCATACTGTCTTATGATCTCTGTTCTCTTTATATATATTTTTAAAGGGGAAGTTCCCACTGGGGCTGTAGACCTACGTAATCTTAGGCCTGTGTGTTAAACGGAAGCTTCCTATTATTACCCTTTAAGGTCATGCACTACTGACTCTCACATTGCTGCTTCCGTGTTACTGTTGGCTGATTCTACTCAATCATACCAGCTGGTTGTTTCTACCACTGGAGGTGGCGTAGGAGGTATGTCAAGCGTCAGCTGGGAGAAGTCTATGATAGGTATCTCCTCTGCTTCCCCCCGTTGTCCAGTTTCTGCAGGCGCGGTCCGTGGTTCCATGAGGTCCCGTGAATGTCCTGTGTTGCTGTCCCCATTGCTTGATGGAGTGGGCAGATTCTTTTCATCTCTTATCACAAGATCATTAAATAACAACATGATGTTGTGCTCCAAAGGGAGAACTTGAAATAACATGATGTAGATAATTAAATAACAACATGATGTTGTGCTCCAAAGGGAGAACTTGAAATAACATGATGTAGATAATTAAATAATCAGAAGAACAACGTGTTTATTATTATACACTCTTGGAACAGAAGGTTCCTTATAGAACCAAAAAGGCTTCTATCACTTCCTTAATATATGGAACCACTAAACATTATATATATTTTTGGGTTCAGTGAACCTGTAGAGTTCTTTTGAGGATGGGAACCCAGCAGCCCTCCAGTGGTCAGAACAAGTCCACCCATTTATTCCAGCACCCGGCCCGGGATTCGAACCAGCCACCGTTCAGCAATAGGTCATACAACCACAGCTCCAACTCTTTAGCCGCTGGGTGAAAACCTGAGTTAATCTTCAGAAATAAGCATGAATTAATCTGCTAAAATGAAGACAAAATGCTATGCAGACAAACATGGTATTACTTGTTATACATAAGTATTATACATAAATCATTGCCAAAAGCACAAGACATACTGTTGCATGTTGGTCTATATTATTAATGGATTGATCATATAGAAATATAAAACATTATTTTAACTACTACAAAGCAATTACATGTGGAGCAGGAACCACTGACTCACTGCATTATTCTATAGTATTATCAAGACACCTGCTGTTAACTCTTAACTACTTAGGACACCTGCTGTTAACTCTTAACTACTTAGGACACCTGCTGTTAACTCTTAACTACTTAGGACACCTGCTGTTAACTCTTAACTACTTAGGACAGCTCACGAGGTGTCCTAAATATCTGCCTACTAGGTGGGACTAGAGACTTCATGCATAGCTTTAATTTATACCCATAAGTGTAAAATGTCTTTATTCTCAGCACTTATACGACCAATGTTCTACTCTGAGACACTTTGTGGATATGGACCCAGATCTCAACATATTGTTATAAAAAAACAGAATGTTTGTTTAACATAATAATAAATAATGAATATTACTAATGTAACCCACTGTAAAGACTGGGTTTAGTTGATTGTGTTGCACTGATCATGTCCGCGTCCAGGTACAGAACTGTCCGCGTCCAGGTACAGAACTGTCCGCGTCCCCGTACAGAACTGTCCGCGTCCCCGTACAGAACTGTCCGCGCCCCCGTTCGGTGTGGCGCCAAGCCGGTTACGCGCAGAGTGGACTGAGGTGATCTTGGGGAATAACGACGGAGTTTGTTACAGTGTTGAGACACCAAAGTTTATTGTTCAATTTGCTTTTTTCTTTACGGTCAGAGACAGTGGCGTAAACA